>NW_013666176.1:83783-91207 GCF_000517525.1 Limulus polyphemus | reverse complement strand
TGGATCGCGAAGACATAAAATGTCGATAATTCTCGTATTTGTTGCTCTAAAGCTGTGGATCGCGAAGACATAAAATGTCGATAATTCTCGTATTTGTTGCTCTAAAGCTGTGGATCGCGAAGACATAAAATGTCGATAATTCTCGTATTTGTTGCTCTAAAGCTGTGGATCGCGAAGACATAAAATGTCGATAATTGTCGTATTTGTTGCTCTAAAGCTGTGGATCGCGAAGACATAAAATGTCGATAATTGTCCACATTTTATGTCTTCGCGATCCACAGCTTTAGAGCAACAAATACACGAGAATTATCAACATTTTATGTCTTCGCGATCCACAGCTTTAGAGCAACAAGTACAACAATTATCAACATTTTATGTCTTCGCGACCCACAGCTTTAGAGCAACAAATACGACAATTATCAACATTTTATGTCTTCGCGATCCACAGCTTTAGAGCAACAAATACGAGAATTATCGACTTGTTGCTCTAAAGCTGTGGGTCGCGAAGACATAAAATGTTGATAATTGTCGTACTTGTTGCTCTAAAGCTGTGGGTCGCGAAGACATAAAATGTTGATAATTGTCGTACTTGTTGCTCTAAAGCTGTGGATCGCGAAGACATAAAATGTCGATAATTGTCGTATTTGTTGCTCTAAAGCTGTGGGTCGCGAAGACGTAAAATGTTGGTAATTCTTGTATTTGTTGCTCTAAAGCTGTGGATCGCGAAGACATAAAATGTTGATAATTGTCGTACTTGTTGCTCTAAAGCTGTGGGTCGCGAAGACATAAAATGTCGATAATTGTCTATTTTCACAATAACTTAAATCTCAAATGAAACAAAAATGTTATTACACAAGCGACTGTAGTTAGTCCACAACATAACTGTGCCCTTCATTTCACATATTTTTTGTGAATTGAAGTTGTCAAGTGTAGTAATCATAAAAGACAAACACTGAAGCCAATTTTCAGTTGAAAACAACTTGCTTTTGTGCTTCATAGAAATAACATCGCGAATGGAACAACCATGTTCGACCAAACGTTTTTAAAGTTAATTTCATTGTTTTAATATTTCAGTATTTGGGTTTATAAATAGGATATAGGTAGGTGGGAGAGCATGAAGACCTGTAGAAGGGAACTGATATAATTAATTAAGTATGGAAAACTAGGGCTTAAACATTCTGTGCTAATGGAGATCATCGTGATCCATTTACAGCTATAATCTAATTAAGAATACATATATATATGATGTAAATTTAGATGAATTGGAGGGTCTACAAATAAGACTCCTATGGACCACGTCACGAGTTCGTTGTTTACTTTGAACAGAATGTCTTATGATTGGCTAAGAATCGACTTTTGATGAGGTATATGCGACGAATCGTCAATCCCGATCCAATTCGAGTATAGAATAGAAGTAGGCAGCTTCAAATTTGACAAAAATCTATTGTTCGAACACATTGTCAGGCTAATATACACAACTGAGTTTCCATTACGGCTGGGGCCCGCCATGGCCAGGTGGTTAGGGCGCTCGACTCACAATTTGAGGGTCGCGGGTTCGAATCCCAGTCACACCAAGCATGCTCGCCCGTTCAGCCGTGGGGGTGTTATAATGTGATGGTCAATCCCACTATTCGTTGGTAAAAGAGTAGCCCAAGAGTTGGCGGTGGGTGGTGATGACTAGCTGCCTTCCCTCTAGTCTTACACTGCTAAATTAGAGACGGCTAGTGCAGATAGTCCTCGTGTAGTTTTTGCGCGAAATTCAAAACAAAACTAAGCGTTTGATTCACCTTTGCAGTGAGAACTTCGTTGCCTATTTGTTTGTTTTCATAGTACTTATTACAGGGATCGCTGAAAGCCGCCTACTTCAAGATTTGTCGAAGTGATTTTTTTATAGCGCAATATACGTTAATTAACCATATCAGTACAACTTTTCGAAGACGTAATGTTAAAAGCTTAGCAATATAACATAAAATCTAACTAGGGCGGGCGTGGCCTAGTGGTTAAAGTGCTCGTAATGTGAATCCGAGGATTCGTGGTTCATGTCACGATTACGCAAAATCAGGCTTCGCACTTTGGGGCCGTGAGTGCGTTATCAGAATGACAGTCCACGCATTTGGTCAGACAAGAGTAGCCCAAAAGTTGGTGTTGGGTGCTGTTGACTAGCTGCCTTATCTCCAGTTTATCAGCTCAAAACTAGGGACAACTATGGCGCAGGTATCTCTTTGTGTAGCTTCGCACAAAAAATTATTAAATTACTGTGCAATTAATAATAATCAAACCATTTTTTTGTATATCTCGCAATAACAAAACTAAAACTGCCGGAGTGTAGTCCTTCGCGAACATTTCTGTTTGTAAAATAATTAATGTTTTTCTAGGGCGCTGGTTGTCCTAGTGGTTAATGTGTCGGGCTACGTATCGAAAGGCCCAATGTTTTAAAGGTGGTGCCGTTGAAAACGCTCCCTCGCTTTCAGCTGTGGGTAACTTATAGAGGGGGATAGTCAATCCCATTATTCAGTCTAAAGAAGTAGATAAAGCGCTTGTGGCGGCGAGTGCTGCTGGATACCCTTCTTATTGTTAGGAACTGAAAACTAGGGATGTTTATATTTGAATCCTAGAAGTCTTTGACCTGACGTTTAGCCCACACGCGCATAACAGTTGAAATTCCAACATCCCACTTCGTTACCTCTCTAACGAGAATCCTTCTCACGCAAATTTGTATTTAATTATTCACTGGACACCTCTTTAGAGAAAGCAATATTGTCTATAAAGTCAGAATTGGTTTGTAAGGTCAGGCTATATCTGAAAGCTGAATGTGATTGTGAAAAATAGTGAACAACGCATTCGGCACCTATTTAAAAACTTATTAATAACGAAATTCAATGGTATTTCCCAGAGTAACAAACATGACTGTAGGGAAGTGTTGGTTATAATTACTGAAAGTTTAAAATTAAAATTCACCGATTTTAATTAGATGATAGATAGTTTGGTTTAATAAAACATTTTATTTTAATCTACATTAATGTAAAACATGATCAATCAACCACAAATATAAAGGAAAACAGACCTAGGTTCTATTTGAAAGTTTAATATCGCCTAACACCCAAGGAAGTGAAGAAAAAGGTGTTATGTGTTCCACCAGGAAGAAATAAATCAATAAAGATTACTGTGAAATATCAGTAAACGTTCTAAAAATTAAAACCTGTTCCGATATACACCTGAATGTAAAATATCCGTTGTAAACATTGCTGAAAAATAAATTTTTAACATCCAGCTAATCGTAAAATACAGGGAATCACCAACATTCATTGTTTCGATATTCAGTAAATAGTAAGATCTTAATAAACACTGCCGAAAAGTTCCTTAAAACTGTTTTAAGATCCCGGAGATTTCAGGGTGCCTGATAAGGCGTATTACAACATTACAGTATCAAACGTACGGAAATAGAAGAAACAAAACCTGTTCCGTATAATTGAGAGTATACGTGCAATGAACATGTTTATGAATCAAATATATGAACATTCAACCATCAAATTAGATATTCTGTTGTATATAAAAATAGGTACTTTACTTTATTCTATGATGTCAACAAAACTTTTATATTGATAAGTTAGGTAATATTAACAATACGTTAAACTTGTTAACCAGACTGAAGCTTTAGAACCTTGACAACAGTGGTGTTTGTAGTCGTCAAAAACTACTATAAAACAGAGAAAAAAAACACACGAAGAAAACAGGTGTATTTTTACTGATGTTATTTTGCATCTTAGTAATAAATCTCCAATGAAGGTGATTTATATCAACGACTAGAACACCTTTTGTTCTGAGGAACGTATGCTGAAGACGTTTCTTGTTATGTTGCGTATGACGTGTTGTAAACTTTAACCGCTGTGAATGCATCAGTTGGCTTGTTTAGGTTAGACATATTTTATTTATGGTCAGCCGTTACAACAGAAGTAGAATTTTGATAAGGAACCTAAAAATGTGTGTCATCTGAGACAGGTACGAACTTGGGGTCTTCAAACAACGCACTACTAAACAACATGACATGATGAGAAGCATAATACATAACTTTAGTTTGTATTCTGAACTCTAAACTCACTGCCTGATTATCATTTTTCTTTTTCAAGAATACAAATATATAGCGAGCCTTTTGTTGACACGAAGTAACGGATAGAACATATGTAGCAACTGGAGTGTCAAGTCAGATTGTCACTCATAACAACCATCCTCAGCCTCATGTATAGTGTTCTATTCTTAAAAACAAGAAAGAAGAGAAGGGGTATAAAAATTCAATACATAAATAAAAAAAAGATTTCAGTGTAAAACGTCTTAAAGTGAGCCATAAAATCAGGGTTCATAAACGTATATCACGCATTAAAAATACGCATATATATAGCTAAGCAACATGATTCTTGAGACGTAACTAAGATTTATTGTTTTGAAAACAGTACGTTAAGTTCCTTTTTTTTATTTCATCGAATAAAATATATCAATAAATAATTTGCTTCACTCAATGTGATAAAGAAAGTTTGTTTGGATTAACTGTGCTTTGCCCAGCACGGGTATCGAAATCCAATTTTTAGACTTACTGCTGAACTATCGGAGAGCAATAATGAAAAAAAAATTCATAACAAACAAACAAACAATTTTATCCAAAAAATGTACAGAAATTCGTGGCTTAGACAACTTGAAGCTGTGGAGATCTGTTAATTCGGTTTCAGTTTTGTTATTAGGGAGAAATATTCTAGAACTCATATGGTAGCAACAGAGTAACAATTAACAATCACCTGAAATCTACAGAAAAGCACAAAAAAGAATTTCTTAAATCTTATAACTATTTCTTTCATAAGAATTACTGTTGTCAGTTTTTGCTGCTTAACTTTTTAAGTAGACTGTAGATAGTATTTTTGTTCATTAATATTTGAACCTAATTAAGGCTCTAACAACTATACAGGTGGTGGATAAAGTTCGTGAAAATATTTTAGGTGTTTATTAATCATTTATATATTCTCATTTCTTAATCATTACGTTATATATTTCTATAGTTACCTTTATTTTGTGTATTTTATTTTAAAAATTTAAATAATTAATTTTATTATATCAAAATCTTTATATTTAACAAGAGCTGTTAAATTTCAAGTCGAGGATAACTGTCCAAAGTCGAGTCTTCCTACTACAAGGCCCGGCATGGCTAGGGTTAGGGCGCTCGATTCGCAATCTGATGGTCGTGGGTTCGAATCCCCGTCACACCAAACATGCTCGCCCTTTCAGCCGTGGAGGCGTTATAAAGTGACGGTCAATCCCACTATTCGTTGGTAAAAGAGTAGCCCAAGAGTTGGCGGTGGGTGGTGATGACTAGCTGCCTTCCCTCTAGTCTTACACTGCTAAATTAGGGACGGCTAGCGCAGATAGCCCTCATATGGCTTTGCGCGAAATTTAAAACAAACAAACAAATCCTACTACAATGTCGTTATACAACGTGAGTAACCATGGAATGGAGTTAGGGTTCTGATAGGAAGAAACAGAATCGCTAAAAAAATCTTATATGTTATAAGTATTAGCTCACAGCTGAGGGTGATATTATATATATATATTCCAACACAAAATGTGTTTTAAAAATTCATCGACCAGGATATTATAGGCATTGAATAAGAACAATAAAAATTGAATGATTTCATAGAAACCACGAAAACGTTGTTCCTCGACATCTGAAAATTTTATAATTCTCCAAATTCTGGAATATCAATAATTACTCATTTAACATTCAAACTTAAGCAGTAATTTTTGTAGCATTTCTATTATTTTGGTATGCATAGTCATCAGCTCGGTTACATATCTAATGACAAGCATACCAAATTAATAAAAATAATAATTATGATCCCAGTGTCATTAGATACGTAACTGAGCTGATGACTATGCATACCAAATTAATAAAAATAATAATTATGATCCCAATAGTCATCAGCTCAGTTACGTATCTAATGACACTGGGATCATAATTATTATTTTTATTAATTTGGTATGCATAGTCATCAGCCCAGTTATATTTCTAATGAAACTTTGATTGTGAATATTATTATTATTAAACACGTTTTGTTGGTAAAATAATAACTAAATATAAACATTAATGTGACAGCCAATATCAGTTTCTGTACAATCAAGCGTGTTATGTGTATAAATAAAGGTAAAGTACTGACTTTTTAACCAATAATAAAGTCAGCTGTCATTGTACATTTTACAAACAAATGAGCCAACATAACATATTAGGTTTTATAAGTCTTGTTTCGAGTTCACGTGCAGTTCAGTGAATTGCTGTTCATCCAGTAAAGAAATGATTTGAGAAAAATAATTTTCCAACAGTTTTTCGTTTAACAACAGGGAGAAGCAATCCAAACGCGCGTAGAATATCTCAGAAAGGTAGCCAGTCGAAAACAATTCGACCAAGGCGAAGAAAATTTTCAAGCTTTTGTCAGCTTGTCCAGTTATTTGCTACAATAAATACACGTCAAATAAAAACAGATCAAAAAAGCAAGTTTCTTGAAATATCTTTACGTCTGTCTTTGGTAGTTAATGAATTGAGTCGATTCAGGTCATTTTATATGGTTGTCTTTTCACTATACCAAAGTTTAAAATATATTTCATTATCCTAGTTCATACTATCATTGAAAATAAGTTTAAAAATTAATGAAATAACACTTTGTAACAGTTTTGAATTCGATGAAAAACTATTAATCCAAATACCTGAAAACGACAGCAAAAATGCCGTTTAAAGCTATTCGTTCTCTCATGAGAAATAGAATCATAATTAGTGAGAAAAGAAAATTGAAACAGACACTTGACTAGGGTCTATACAACGTCACGAGAGTGTGGGTCGGCCTTGTAGTACAGTTCTAGATTTCGGAACTGGTTTGAATCCGTACGGTATCACAGAATATGTTGTTTGTCGTAAGAAAAAGACTAAACACAATGTAAACAAAGTGGAAAGTAACCTTTATTTAATTCACAAAGACAATCAGTATAAACGAGTGTAATGAATAATTTGACAGCGCTTAAGACTAGGTTTAGGAAAAAGAGATTTCTTAAAAAATAACACTATTCTCCCAGACTGAGAGAGAGCACCACCATAAAAACACAATTGTATATCATCATCCCCACAGTGCACATGTTGATCATTCATCAGTAAATGAGAAGGACACAGCTGATCCTCCAATAGCTAAGATTGTCGTCCACTTTTACATAGTGTGCTCTACATACTACACAACAATCTTTCCTACGAGAAAGTGCATGCGACACCAAAGGAAATTTCCCAAAACAATAGTTAATTAGGGCAAAGAGAATTTAGCTTCATTCTATGACCAACGTTCTACTGTCAAAACTACACACACACACACACACACACACACGGCTAAGAAACAATGTGTGAC
>NW_013666176.1:74128-82850 GCF_000517525.1 Limulus polyphemus | reverse complement strand
CTTCTGTAAATACGATTTAGTGCTAAGGATGGGTGTTCTTCTGTAAATACGATTTAGTGCTAAGGATGGGTGTTCTTCTGTAAATACGATTTAGTGCTAAGGATGGATGTTCTTCTGTATAAATTAACAAAGCTAGTTAGTTAAAGTTAAATCCTTACCGTGACACAAATGTCACGATCGAAAAAGAATGGTGACCCATTCCTCCTGGAGGTATGCCAGTCCATCACAGTTTAATCTCCAGCTAATAGCTAATAGCCATCTTACCCAATCTTCCCCATATATTTTAATTCTTGTTTGTTTGTTTAGATGGAGGACTGCAATTCATCTGAAACGTTTTAACGGATTTCAAGCACATGATATGAAGCTTGTTTAAGAACTTAATATGTATCAGTGCTTAGATATTAGTAAATTGATGATGTTGAAAAACACATAGGTTCAGAAATAAATTATAGGCAAATATACGAAACCTTATTATGCGAGCGCTTTCGAATAGTGGATCTTTCATCATCAAGGCAAATTGAGAATGCCCTGATGAAGAAAGGTCCATCTTTCGAGAACGCTTGGGTTATAGGTTTTCGTGCATTTGCTTTATAATACTATTGCACCTAACGACCTCTGTGGAGTAGCTTTTTACGTTAGCTGAGTCTATCAACATTCGTCTTTAGATAGATATTTAATAACTAACCTGTGGATATTTTTTAGTTTTAACTCACCTTTTAAATAACTGAATAATATATAAAAGGTGGTATATTAGTCAGTTATTGAGAGTATCCTTGGTCCCACTTTCTTTAACATCTGCATTAGCTCAGTGTTCTTATTAAGAAATAAGGTTAAAGTCACTGATATGGAGAATATATTTATTAATTAGACAGGTATTATCTATGCGTTGTTATGATGAAATAATATTTAACATCATTCATAAACTATTTCATAACGTTTCTTGGTATTCCCATTGACAGATATTAAACAATATGAGAAGAGGTTGGTCTCAATATACAAAATTGAAGTTGTTGGTTTTTAACTCCCTGTTGTCGCATAGCTATACTTTCGTTTAGGCGTGTTCAAGCCAAGCTGAATATCCAAGAAATATAATACATCAACTATGTATGAAAGTTGCCATAGAAACAAAAGGCTATAGAAATATGATAAAACTTACTTAAACTTCTATCTTATTTCAGTTTAACCGGCAGACTTTTGTTGTGTTAGTTTAAAAAAGAAGAAAATATAAGGCGCTCGAAGCAAAGTAGAACGATTGTTCACAAAGTGCACCGTGAGATATGTATTAAAATGTAATATATTTCACGAATACAAAATATTCTAAGAGAAATATATATATATATGTGTGTGGGTTCAATATATCTTGCATATTGGGTTGCAAACTGGGCGAATAAAACATACAATATAAAGTTAACCCAGTCTGACCTCACACTTCCCGCCGACTGAAGTTAACATTTCCCAAACTGCTCCGAAAAGTAGTTCTTTCTAACTTACTATTGGCCAAAAAGAAAGACTGATATACTTTCAAAACACTGGAGTTTCTGTTTAAAATTGCTTTTTAAAGCTTAAACATGTCTGAAAGGTCTCTAACATTCGAGTGTTCTGGCGATTTAATATTACATTTCTTCAGGTGAAGGCCTCTCAGTGGCTCAGCGGTAAATCTGCAGGCTTACGACGATAAAAATTGGGTTTCGATACCCTTGATGAGCAGAGAACAGATAACTCATCGTATAGCTTTGTTCTTAACAACAACCAAATCAAACCTTCAAGTGAAGATATCATAAATGTATAGAAGTTTTGTTAATACATTCAAATTACAATAACCTTATATAGAGTTTAAAATGTTTAGAACACCCGGAAATAAACAGAATTTGAAACTTTACAAAAAATAAGTAAATTGTCAGGCCATATCTCTCTTATTACTTGTGTATATAAGCATCTGACGATGTTTTTATACTATAGGTGCAACTTGTGAGCTATAGGTGCGTGATTATGATATATATATATGTGTGTGTGTGTGTATCCTGAAAATTGTTCTTCAATATTTATAAATTTCTAAAATTTTCCTACTAATATGTAATTTGTCAAACTTTGCAAACTGAGCCAATTGTGACGGTATAAGTGACGCCTAGACACTTAAATTGCATTTTTATGTATATTGATTATAACCATTTTGGTTCGAGGTGTCCTTCGATGGGACAGCAGCAAGTTCACGTACTTACAACGCTAAGATCCGGGTTTTGGTTTCCCACGGTGGACACAGCAGATTGCCAAATGTGGCTTTACCCTAAAATAACCAACCAACCAGTACTTCGATGTTTCACTTGGGAAATCTAATATCCTGTATATTAGTAGCCCCCTTCCCCCAGTGAATCAATGGTAAATTTACGGACTTACAACGCTAAAATCCAGGTTTTGGTTTCCCACGGTGGACACAGCAGATTGCCAAATGTGGCTTTACCCTAAAATAACCAACCAACCAGTACTTCGATGTTTCACTTGGGACATCTAATATCCTGTATATTAGCAACCCCCCAGTGAGTCAATGGTAAATTTACGGACTTACAACGCTAAAATCCAGGGTTCCATTCCCTGTGGTGGACATAGAGCTGATAGCCTATTGTGTAGCTTTGCACTCAAACAAAGAATCAAGAATATATATATAAGCAATTCTAACCCTAAATTTCAAAATGAAAGCAATATTGAACTTTCTTTTGTTCTTCTGATTCAGAGACTTCTAGTCAATAATTTAAAATGAGGCCTTAGCGATTGGGAGACGATTAATTCTATAAGACCCATCCAATATTTGGAGCTTATATTCCGCACAGTCTCTACGATGCAATGTTCCAGGGATGATCAACTTATTACATAAGATAAAAAGTAATAACGATGTCAATAGCTGAGTGCGATTACTCATGACAAACTTAAAGAATTGATTTGTTTTCAGGATGACATTTCGGGATACGATCGTGATGATAATAGTCGGTTAGATGTTGAAACGTCTCTTATTCTCAGTCTTGAAAACGTGGAGAAAGCAGATGATACGACATCAAAAACATTCGCATCACAATGTTCTGGCATCTGATTGTGATGACATGATGATAGTAAGCGTTATGATGTCCAAAGTTGTACTGAGATAGCCATAAAATGACACAGGTTGTCCATAGAAGTAAGTTCGTTTCCATGTCAATTTGAAAAAAAAAATAGATATAAAAATTATTTATTTTCGTAACGAACGCAAGGTTCAAATACCTTCGTTAGTGATTATGTTTTATAGCGTGAATAGGTTATTTTCATGGATACATCTTATCCTGATGAATTATTCCAGTGACGTATTTCCTGAGGAGATAGTGTCTTTACTTATGTTCAATGACTCAGTTTAGAGTGTTGTTGTATTTTTCTGAAAAAAGAGAGGGTGTGAATAGCTTATCGAGCTAACCATAACTTTTAATAACCCTAGTTGTTTCAGTTTTCACTTCACCAAAAAAAGTATAATTTCACAAGATGGCGTGTCATTTTTAAAATTTCCTCGGTTTAGTTTCTAGATCACTATTCAAATGCGCACGTGCTTAAGAAGCAAATAATAAAGGATGGTACCATAGATAGTTTTTTATCTTCTGTGTAAAAGTTTTTAATAGTATGTACCACTACAATATGCCTTAATCGGGTAGAACTTGTTGAGGTTGATTTACTTGCTGAGAGGTGGTGTTTTAAGACGTTCACGGTTAACTAGAACATGACACATTTACTTGCTGAGAGGTGGTGTTTTAAGACGTTCACGGTTAACTAGAATTAACTAGAACATGACACATTTACTTGCTGAGAGGTGTGTTTTAAGACGTTCACGGTTAACTAGAATTAACTAGAACATGACACATTTACTTGCTGAGAGGTGGTGTTTTAAAACGTTCACGGTTAACTAGAATTAATAACGCCACTGAACACCAATTTAAAGCATTATGATTAGATCATACTTATTTTAAATAGACATTTTTTTCTCCCAAAGCAAACAAATACTCAATATCTTGATGTTCAGAAAGCGTAAACGTTTTACAAGAAAGACAAAGAAGTCTCACTACACGTCCATGTTCAACGTAGTTAAAATGTCATCTTTATCTTTATTTACACACGAGATGGAATGATGTGACTGATTCTGTCTATTTCTATCTTGTTACAAATATATAAATCAGAATCGTAATTAATATAAGTAAAATATTTCAAATTGTCAGCATAGCAAGAATGAACTATTTTGATTCATTATTTAATATTGACATCTGACAAAAAAAAGCCACTTACATAGATCTGTATTAAAAATTTATCCAGTAATGAGTAAAGCTAATTAAATATGATGTTCAACTTATTTTACTTATACTGGCAAGAGATGAGTGTGACCTAGTGGCTAGCGTGTTGAATTGTGTGAATACAAGGGTCCAAGGTTCGTGTCCTGTTGCCGCAAAATAACTCTATACACTTTAGGGACATGGGTGAATTATATGAGTGATAGTCAAATCCCACTATTTAGTCTAACAAAATTAGTGCCAGGGTTGTCGGTAGATGATTCAGTTTAGCTGCTTTCCTTCTAGTCTATCAGTTTACATTTAGGAACGGCTAGTGTGAATAGCACTTACATAACTTTGCGTGAATATCTAAAACAAACAAGCATATACATGGGCGAATGTCCCCCTAGTGGTCCAGATGTAAGCTTGAGGGTTTATACGTGAAAAGCCAGGTTTCTGTACCCTTGGTGGGCAAAGCGCAGATCGCTCATTGTGTAGAATGATGCTTAATAATAATAATAAAAAACATTGTCGAATAAACTCTTATGATGGCTGGCAAGATAAAATCTTCAATTAGCCAAACTGTTTGTAAGAGGCAGAACTTAGTAAATAATTTTCAGAAAATGAAAGATTACTGGGGGTTAATAAGTGTCCTATATACTAGCAACAAGTCGTAAAAAAACAGCAATAAAATGCCCATGGAGTTTTGTTTTATTTGCCTTTTACAGCTCATATGTTACAGTGCGTGATTGGATATCGAAAAACAACGGTGAGATATGTCGAATGAGGAAGAAGTGAGCAGGATATTTAGTAAGCAATAGAGGATCGTTAGTTTGGAGTTTGTTGATTTCAGATGTTCTCAAAGGACAGACTTGGGTTGTAGCCCAATATCACACACCACCGACCTCAATAGGTTAAGATGCTGGTTACAAGCTCCTGAATTCCCCGGGAGATCCTCACTTCAGGAACTCTACGAAACAAACATGTTTCGTACCTTTTTGTTGTATGCATAAACTTTGAATCGTTTTAGTGACTTATGAGCACGTTATGATTTATGTTAATTCGCCAACGCACTTTTTTTTTGTATGTTAAAAAGGATAAAGTGTACATTTACAACAGATGATTGCATACAAGATAACAACACAATGACTGTATAAGACATTAAAAGCTCGTGCGCGACGGAGTTAAAAACTATATTATAACAAAATTTCAGTCTGAAATACATAACAGGCCAAAATATTCACAATTAAAGTTCAAATTTCTCTAGACTAAGAAAGTGTATCACTATGGTAACCTTGCACCTAATTAAAATCTGACAATTTTCCCTTTATATATCTTCGTTTTAAGATGCAGATCTAAGTATAATGTTTATTTTTTCTCCGTGTTGAGGTAGGGTAGTATGCGAGTACAATGGATGTTAAAGAGAAGTGACAATTATAATGTGAATACATATTTCACGTCACTGCAAGCAAGGTGCCTGAGTTGAAGGTTCCAAATTACTGATGCTTGATTTACTTTCACAGCTATAAACAAGCAAACACACACACACACATACGTCATATGTATATAAATATATACAGAAAAGTAATACTTAAACAGTCTAGCAAAATAATATCAAAAAGGAAGGACTGCGTTAAAATCTTGTGTTTTCTTATAGCAAAACCACATCGGGCTATCTGCAGTGTCCACTGTGGGTAATCGAACCCCTGATTTTAGCGTTGTAAATCCGAAGACTGCTTTAAAAACAGCAAGTCCAAACCTGTGATAAATGACATTTAAATGAACAAAACAAGTCCAAACAAAAATTAAATTGAAGACGCTACATGAATTAAAAGGTCACCTCCAAAACCCAAGGCACATTTAATATCCCCTGGGATTCTTTTAAGTTAAGCAGCGTATTTCATTTAATTTTGTTTTTTGTTTGAGCTTGTTTTGTTCATTTATATATATATATTATAAATTTACGAATAAATTAACAGCGCTAAGTGATAGTTACTAATTAACAATTATACAAACTTATCTTGTATTAGCACTGTGTTAGGCCCGGTATGGCCAGGTGGTTAGGGCGCTCGACTCGCAACCTGAGGGTCGCGAGTTCGAATCCCCATCTCACCAAACTTGCTCGCCCCTTTCAGCCGTGAGGGCGTTATAATGTTTCGATCAATCACACTATTCGTTGGTAAAAGAGTAGCCCAAGAGTTGGCGGTGGGTGGTGATGACTAGCTGCTTTCCCTCTAGTCTTACACTGCTTAATTAGGGATGGCTAGCGCAGATAACTCTCGTGTAGCTTTGCGCGAAATTCAAAAACAAACAAACAAACAAATCACTGTGTTGCACATAACAGTTCTGTTGAATTAAACGTGCTACTTCAACGGCCTGCTGAAACATCACTGCCATAACTAGCCAATATTAAACTAGTTTAGGCCTAACAATAGAAAATTATTAGGTTCTCAAGCAATTTTATTTTCCTAAACCTATGAGTGAAGGCGTTTTATTATTATTATTATTTTATTTCTATTGGATTCCTTACGCCAATATACGTCACTGTAATATCCTCGCTGTCTACAGGGAGCCCAAAGACTCTAAGTGAATAACGTGCTCCTTCACCCCTCTTTTAGATAAACAGACGTTGCATGGAGCAAGAATTAGAATTCAAAACAAGTTCGATTAAAATTATATTAATGCATGATTTGAACATAAGTGTACGTTAATCATGAAACTTTCGATAAGTAAAGTGAGTGTAAAAAAAAATACACGATGTTCTCAAAATTGGTTTGTTTTGTTTGGCATTTCACGCAAAGCTACAAGAGGGCTAAGTGCACTAGTCGTCGCTAACTTAGCAGTGTAAGTCTAGAGGGAAGGCAGCTAGTCATCACCACCCACCGCCAACTCTTGGGCTTCTCTTTTACCAACGAATAATGGGATTGATGGTCACATTATAACGCCCCCACGGCTGAAAGGGCGAGCATATTTGGTGGAACGGGGATTCGAACCCGCGATCCACATATTGCTAAAAATGGAAATTAACTGTATCAAAGTCTCCACTCACGATTGCAAAGCAGTTGTTTCAACGGCTTCAAAAGAATTGTCCATCTAACAGTGTCATTTAGATGTAGTTTTCGACTTAAATTCTGAATGAATGATCTATAACATCTTTTACATGACATTATTTTAGGATACAACACCAATTCATTCGCAGCATTTATAAACTTAACGTAAAAACAGCAAAAGTGTAGGAAATAAATAGTATAGCCTTAAGTTTATCAATGATTCTGTCTATATTTACACATTCATTTTATAGGTGCATAGGTAAGTATTATCTTATTATACTTTCGCTCTGTGCTATGCTTTACAGTGATAAATACACACACACACGCTCCATTTGGCATCTTTATGCTAAAACGTTTGTTGTTGTTATTATTTATCAGCTTCACTAGGTTCAGGTAGCAGATAGGGCCAAACAATTAGGCATGTGTCGTGAAGGATGCAATCGCGAAACGATATCATCGGAAAAATACAGAAGAAGAAAAAATTAATATCTATGCCTTTACCTCCAGTGCTTACAGGACGAGGCATGCTTAGCTGAACAATAATAGCAAGAAATACGTAGAAAAAATTTGAATTTTGCATGGCATATCCCACCCCCATTTTTTAACTTTTCAGAGAGTTTCAATGTGATGTTAATTTCCAAAATGAAAATTGTATTTATTTTTTACCTTTTTTTTTCTCGATAGCCGGCATACGGTCAACGTTAGGTTCACCAATGTTCGATTCTTATTAAATGATTAATTATTATAATGATATAATACTCAAGATTAAGCAAAACTTTATTTAGTGAATAATGTATTTCACGACAAGTTCAGGCCCCGAGCCTTGGCTTTGTGGTCATCCTCTGAAGGGGCCCCATGCGGAAAAAAATTGGGAACTATTGGTCTATAGTACAAATAACCGAAAAACCATTAACACGCCAATATTGTGACGGTTGTAATGGTCGATGCAGTATTTTCAAGTATTTGTCTTAAATATTTCAAGTCTGTACCGATGTCCAAAGTACTTGTCAATTTTGTAATCACACTCTCTTAAGTGGCAGTTGCTGTGGCGACAAATATTCATAGTTAACTCAAGGTCAATCTGTCATACACAGTTTCTTTGTTTATCTCAGTATCAATCAGTCATACACAGTTTGGTTAACTCAATACCAATCAGTCATGCACAGCTTTCTTGGTTAACCCAATACCAATCAGTCATACACAGTTTCTTTAGTTAACTCATGACCAATCTGTCATACACAGTTTATTAGGTTAACTCAATACCAATCAGTCATGCACAGCTTTCTTGGTTAACCCAATACCAATCAGTCATACACAGTTTCTTTAGTTAACTCAATACCAATCAGTCATACACAGTTTCTTTAGTTAACTCATGACCAATCTGTCATAGACAGCTTT
>NW_013666176.1:70413-73314 GCF_000517525.1 Limulus polyphemus | reverse complement strand
GAGAAATTTGCCGCTGAGTTATTCCACCACCATCTGCTTGACCAACTATCCTTCCTCTAACAAAATCTGACAATTCGAGAGAACCTTGAATTCTAGGCATGTTGTAACACAATATAATTAGTGTGCGGACCATTTTCATTTATATAGTGCTCTGTGAACACAAATTAGTTAGCATAAATCAGTTAAATGACGAAAAATTAGGTGTCTATTTACTTGTGACCACTCTGTGTATATCTTTTATATTTTGAACATTTAAAAGGAAAAACGACTATTTCTGACTTACAAGATTTAAGAAGTACACGAGTTTGATATGGTGTACTTTTTTATTATCAAATAACTTATTCATTATAAGGATTTATTTACAACTTTCTGTATCATTAAAATATTTTTATTTTATTTTGACTCTACATTAAGTAAACTGAATCTATTTGCTATTTTTATGAAGAACTTAATTTGGAAAATATGAATTTTATATCGATGTAATGGGTGTTATATATTCATAGAAAATTCTGTTTATATGTATGTGCGAAATAGCTTTAAAGTATTATTCCTTCGGTTACTATTAATCAATGTTTTGTTTTGTTTTCCAGTTCTGTTCATTCGCTAAAAGTGGTTATTTTTTAGAGTAAAGTCACATTGGGCTATCTGCTGTGGCCAGTGAGACGAATCGAACCCTGGATTTTAGTGTTGTAAGTCAGTAGACTTATCTCTGTCTCACCGGAGGACCCGTTGCTAAGATTTTACAGTTTTTAATAACAACTAGAGACCTGGAATTATTCATTTTAAAATTTATATATACTAACTGGCGTATCCGTTCAAAGGATAAAGAATACAGAAGGGCCTACAGTGGATGGCATAGGGTGGTCACCATAGGATAACCTAAGAGCTTGCTGACAACTTAACTTGTCCAACGGTTTGCCAGTTGTAAGTGAACACACACAGTGTTTTTCAGATAATGGTTTAGATGTCATGCACAAAGGTTGGCGTGCTGCACTGTGGAACTAAGGTTCTGTGATTCACGTTACCAGAGCAACGGTTAAATCCCACTATTCATTAGGACTGGCACAATGAACTCGCGATTTGTAGGTCAAGATTAGGCTAGAGCAGATAGCCCTCGAGTAGCTTTGGACAAAATTCAACAACGACAAACAAACCTACTATTCGTCTGAAAAGAATAGCCCAAGAGTTGGCCGTGGGCAGTACTGTCCATATATCTTCCTTCTCGTCTATCCAACAAACAAACACATGTGGCAAAACTAAATTATATTCATATTTTAGTTTTGAAAGAAATTTGTGGGCTAAATATTTCCTTTTGGTTATATAACCAAATAAGAATATGAAATTATTTTTAAAAAAAACGTTCTTGATGCAAATTCACCTTATAATTAAAATTTGGTTTGTACTCATACTGAAAGATTGTGCCACAATATTTTACAATAAAGTTAAATTTATATAAAAGCGTAATTTTACTTTGGTAATTATGATAGTTTATAAAGAAGCTAAGCGTTTACACTTGTTCTATAATAATTTATAGAAAAGTTAAGCGTTGCCACTTGTTCTATGATAACTTAAAGAGAAGCTAAGCGTTGCCATTTGTTCTATAATAATTTAAAGAGAAGTTAAGTGTTGCCATTTGTTCTATAATAACTTAAAGAGAAGTTAAGCGTTGCCATTTGTTCTATAATAATTTATAGAAAAGTTAAGCGCTGCCACTTGTTCTATAATAATTTAAAGAGAAGTTAAGCGTTGCCATTTGTTCTATAATAATTTAAAGAGAAGTTAAGCGTTGCCATTTGTTCTATAATAATTTAAAGAAAAGTTAAGCGTTGCCACTTGTTCTATAATAATGTAAAGAGAAGTTAAGCGTTGCCATTTGTTATATAATAATTTATAGAAAAGTTAAGCGTTGCCACTTGTTTTATAATAATGTATAGAAAAGTTAAGCGTTGCCACTTGTTTTATAATAATGTATAGAAAAGTTAAGCGTTGCCACTTGTTTTATAATAATGTATAGAAAAGTTAAGCGTTGCCACTTGTTCTATTATAATTTATAGAAAAGTTAAGCGTTGCCACTTGCTCTATAATAATGTAAAGAGAAGTTAAGCGTTGCCATTTGTTCTATAATAATTTAAAGAGAAGTTAAGCGTTGCTATTTGTTCTATAATAATTTATAGAAAAGTTAAGCGTTGTCATCTGTTGTTAAAGTGTGTTTTTTTTCTTGGTAAATTGCCATTGCATCTGTTGTAGAAACATTCAACTCGAATTTGTTTGTAACAATTTGGTCTAATTACAAATTCACTGGCATCACGGTAGGATAACGTTAGTTTCTGGAAGGTGTTTAATAATCGTATTGATTCATTTTGAATGTCCTCGGATGCGAAATAATATGATTCATCACACACACTCTCTCTCTTACACATGGGAGAATCCACAAAATTCCGCAGGGAGTTTAAGGAGTCCTTTCATTAACTACATCAGTGACTCCTCGTGATAGTCACGTTGGCTTCCTCACATTCCTCCTCTCCGTGTGCTTTACTCTTCTTTTGAATTCTACTATTACTTATATTTTTACTATAGCTCTAGAAATGCTAATAAACTACGTATATCTTGACTGCGCTAAATCTACCAAAAGAAATTCTCACACGATAGTCAAAGATACACTTTTTTTTATATATTAGTTAATATGTTTGTTTTAGAACAAAGTCACATTGAGCTACCTATTGTGTCCACCGCGTGGAATCGAACCCCGGATTTTAGCGTTGTAAGTCCGTAAACTTACCGCCGTTCCTTCTTAATCTTTAGTTGCTTTTTAAGGATTAGATATAAAACAAAATATTAACTTATTTGGCTTGTTTGTTTTGAATTTCGCGCAAAGCTACACGAGGGCTATCTGCGCTAGCC
>NW_013666176.1:63844-69435 GCF_000517525.1 Limulus polyphemus | reverse complement strand
TGACGGGGATACGAACCCGCGACCCTCAGATTGCGAGTCGAGCGCCTTAACCACTTGGCCATGCCGGGCCAACTTATTTGGCAAGAACAGAATTAGCCCGAGGTTTAAATGTACTCGTGTTACAAACTTTATTGAATGAACGATATCGTAAATTAATAGTTTGACAGTTTTATGAACATGATATTAAGTTAGATATAACGTGCGTATGGTTCGTATAGAATACTGCTCAAATATTATTATACATGAGAAACGTATAGTTTTTGTACATCTAGGGAAATATAACTATTTTAGTCTCTGACTAGGCCGGGCGTTCCCTGATAGTTGCGAGCTATACTGGATAAAAAGGTCCAAGTCCATAATACGCCGCTAGACACGCTCCACATTTTCAGCTGTGCGATCGTTATAAAAGTGACAGTCAGCTTCTGACTATTTGTCCTCCACCAGGTCAACATTTCTAAATTTTAGGTCTGGCTCAGCTTGGATCTAGTGGTCCCTGACTTATCCATTTATCATATGTGTCAGATAAATTGTCGCTCAAGTTGAAAACACCAGATTACCTTCACTGCCCAGACGTCCCTCGGTAGGATAGCGGAGGTTCAATTCCCCGAGGTGAAAACAGCAGATAATACAACGTAACTTTTCTCTGAAACTAACTAACCAAACATCTTATCCTGTTACGTAACTTATTCACGTCTTTTATTTTTCACATTCTTGGAATTTAGACTTTAAAAAAAACTAAAAACTAATAAGATAAAACTAAAAACGTGAAACACTAAATGTGAGAGTTTACTTTTTTCAATCATTAATCAAATCGGGTGAAAGGTATTTACAGCAGCAGTCGTCTGCGACCGAAAAATGTTTATACACACAACAAACTGACAACAAATGAACGATAGCTAGCTCGCGTAACAATAACGACATTTCCCACGTCTCCATGACAACGGTCATTCTTAACGAATATGATCAACTATTATTATTTATTGTGGGATTTTTTATGATCCTTTAGGTTAGCCTGCATCACTTACCATAACTTTTGGTTTACATCAACAACAACTAAACTGATGTTAAACAAACCACCTTAGACCCCCATATTTCAAAAACAAACAACATGAATTATTAGACGCTTTATTCGAACTTTCCAGTATGTATTAATCAGTTACTCATACGACCAATCCAAAACTTCCGAAAGAGTTTTCTACTTCAGAAAATAATTCATTAGAAAAATACGCTTTCTCTCAAAACCTTATAACAGTTTGCACAACTTTAGTGAAGCTATTAATAAAAGTATCGTTCAGATTTGTTTCAGAATTTCGCGCAATGCTACACCACAGCTATCTACGCATAGCTGTCCTTAATTCCGAGCTGATAGAATGGAGTTAAGGCAGCTAGTAAACAGCACCCATCACCAGTTTCTTGAGCTATATTTGTCTGATCGAACAGGAGGTTTGACAGTCACTTTTATAGCTCATTCGCAGCCCTAAGGTTCGGGGTGTATTTTATAGCAACGGGTTGTAAACCATGAATCCTAAGATTAACAATCCAGGTCTCTATCTTTCAAGAGAGAAGGACTGGAATAGTTCCCAATGTTTCTAGACTAATATAGTGGTACTTTTTACCAGCAGTTTCTAACAAAGTATCTCACTTCTTCTTACCACTATAAAACGTAATCTACAAATAACTGACAAATATAGGATATACTATCGCACGGGGTAAATATTCAACAAGTTAAAAATTAAACTAGATGATGAATAGGTAAATACTGAACAGTTTGACACTAAATTCTGCAAAAGATCAACAATGAATAGTTTGACACTAAATTCTGCAAAAGATCAACAATGAATAGTTTGACACTAAATGCTGCAGAGATCAACAATGAATAGTTTAACACTAAATGCTGCAGAGATCAACAATAAATAAATTATTCATTGTTGATCTTTTGCAGAATTTAGTGCCAAACTATTCATTGTTGATCTCTGCAGCATTTAGTGTCAAACTGGCACTAAATTCTGCAAAAAATCAACAATGAATAGTTTGATACTAAATTCTGCAAAAGATCAATAATGAATAGTTTGACACTAAATGCTGCAGAGATCAACAATTCTTAACCCTAGATTTCTCGACAGACGTTCAATACCACGAATATTTAACATATCGTCATGAAGAACGACCGGCTGGTATCATGAATTTCTATTATACTTGAGTTAAGGTCCGTGTGAGTCACAGCATGTGTTCAGAGATATATCCCTTATATTTAATTGTTGTTCTTTATTTACCCTGAGACAATCTTCTTATCAATCTCTAGTCCACCATGAAAGTTTTTTGTTTCTATTGTGACTTCCGCTCAAGTAAATACGATCATTACCTGACTAGGAAGTAAAGCTCACCTAGGTATAACGTGGGTTGTGAATCATTAGCTGACTAGCAAGTAAAGCTCACCTAGGTATAACGTGGGTTGTGAATCATTAGCTGACTAGCAAGTAAAGCTCACCTAGGTATAACGTGGGTTGTGAATCATTAGCTGACTAGCAAGCAAAGCTCACCTAGGTATAACGTGGGTTGTGAATCATTAGCTGACTAGCAAGCAAAGCTCACATCGGTATAACGTGGATTGTGAATCATTAGCTGACTAGCAAGTAAAGCTCACCTAGGTGTAACATGGGTCGTGAATCATTAACTGACTACCAATATATTTTATTCTGGCAAATCACGTGTAATGTTTTATTTGTTTCTTTGTTCTTGTTGAACCTCTGCTTCTTGTGATTAGCATTGAAGTTTAGGATATTTGTTATTTGGATAACATTAGCTATGTTTCAAATATTTTAAAACTTACGGGTATGGTAACTGAGAAAAAAAAATAATTCAGCAGTGGCCTAGTAGTTAACATGCCGAGCTATGGATCGGAGATGCAAGGTTCGAGTCGCGATATGCTGGTGAACATGTTTCATACTTTCAGCTGTGAGGGCGTTATAACTGTGAAAGTTAATACCGTTAAGATTAACCTTACAGGTGACTGATACTGATGACTGATTGTCCTTCTTCTGATCAGCAGTTCTGAATTCGGAACGATTATGTCCGGATTTTAGTGTGTCTCACAGCTGTTTAATTCATATGTAGCATAATATGTCTTTCACATTGAAATAACTAATGGCAATATTAAATGAAAATTTGTTATGATATGAGGGTCTTTTCCAAGCTGGCAAAGCATGATTAGAATTAACTTACTTGCCATTAGACCTAATACTAAAATAAATTAAAGGAAAAAAAATGTTTTGTTGTGAAGCCAGCAAAGGGATTTCGCTCGAAACATTACAATAAACCATTTGGTAAGCTAACTTACTTTGCGTTTTTCCCTTGATAAATCAAAAGCCTCGTCATTTCTCCACTTATTGAGCTGTCAAGAAAAATCTCAATAAAATAAAATATTGTTAGTAAAACAGCATTTACCAGAAAGATTAACGGTAACTTCATAATAAGTTGTTTTTTATATAAAATACGAGCAGCTATTAAAATCGCCAAAAAGATCCATGTTGGCAGATGTTGTTGTTATGTCAGATATTGTTGTTATGTCAGATGTTGTTGTTATGTCAGATATTGTTGTTATGTCAGATATTGTTGTTATGTCAGATGTTGTTGTTATGTCAAATATTGTTGTTATGTCAGATGTTGTTGTTATGTCAGATGTTGTTGTTATGTCAAATATTGTTGTTATGTCAGATGTTGTTGTTATGTCAGATATTGTTGTTATGTCAGAGGTTGTTGTTATGTCAGATGTTGTTGTTATGTCAAATATTGTTGTTATGTCAGATATTGTTGTTATCTCAGATGTTGTTGTTATGTCAGATATTGTTGTTATGTCAGATGTTGTTGTTATGTCAAATATTGTTGTTATGTCAGATATTGTTGTTATCTCAGATGTTGTTGTTATGTCAAATATTGTTGTTATGTCAAATAGGTTGTTGTTATGTCAGATATTGTTGTTACTTTGGGGTATTCATCTAGGAAATAGCTCGAGAATCTTGAGTTAAAGATAAACATTATCAATCCCTGTTCTACTTTTGAAAACTCAATAATTATTACCAACTTGACATAACCAGTCTTAACTCCTTATAAGATGAAAAAAACAACAACTTTTGATTCACTTAATATCAAAGCATTTCGCCTTCCAGCTTGATTCTTTGTATATTTTTTACTGCCAGGTAACATCTGTCATTGGAACGGACATCCGTTCAACAGCATTAACCCAGATTTGTAGTTTTTATCCAAACATATCGCTGCCAATATATATATATATAAATGTCGTCAATGCTTTGAATGATTGACAAGTACTTTGACTTTTATCACAAGAACGGATTATTTGTGTCTCATCCTCAATTCTATTCATATCATAAGTGATAATGATTCTTTAAGTTTAACAGAAAATGAATCAAGTCAATATTAATCAAAAGAGACATACACAAAAAGGGTATTTATGCACAGTAAGAATATGAGATTGTTTATCTATATTCAAGAATTGACGTCATAAGTTTACACGTGTTAAAACACAATTGGTCAATATCGATGGGTTTGGTTTAGGTTTTGCTTTGTTGTTGTTCATTGCTTCAGTCTTCAATGGACTAGTAAGTCTAACGAATTATTTTAATGATTTAGTCCAAGAAGACAGTGAAAAGCAACCCGAAACGATGCTTGTTAATAATAGTAGGCAAAGGTAACAATAGCTTCGCTTAACATGGCACCAGTAACAATGCAAAGTGGGGGAAAAAAACCACACACTAAAGGTGACACTCCTGGATGTTAACGTTGTAAATTTGAGCATCAGCAAAAATATATTCCTGTGGAGGCAGGCCATTTGCCTTGTAGTTTGAATGCGATTCTTATCTATGTAAACAGAATTTTATCATTTATATTTAAGTAGTAATATTTTCTAATACGTTTTTAAATACATTATTCAAATAAATTTTTTACTGAAATTCCAGGGGGGCAAATACCCCCTTGCCCCATGCCGCTGATCCACTGGGAGAAAAAAAAGAAAGAAAGTCGCCAGAGGCGTGAGTTTCATTTGAAGGCCCCCCCCCCCAGTGTTACAGTGGTATGTCTGCAGACTTACAACGCTAGAAATCGGGTTTCGATACCCGTGATGGGAAGAGAACAGATAACCCATTGTGTAGCAGAGAGTCAGAAAACACGCTTGGCTAGTGTCTGGTGACTGATCAGCTCTAAAGTAACATGTCGGAACAACTTATATTTTAAATCTAGTTAAAATATACATAATTAGTTACCTATTCTATTGATTAAATTTGAAGCAAGAGTAACTGACAGTCTCGTCAAAGATGCTCATAATTCCTTAAAGGACAAGTCAGTACACAGTCGATTAAACGGCTCCCACCAGAGATCGCAAACAGACGAAAATTGAAATTTTCTTGTTAGTCTGTCTTTGAAGTTTCAGTCGGATTTCGTGATATTATTTATACAGTAAAATATCGGGATGTCTGGTGTTGACTTGCTTGTATGACATGGTAGATACTATGAAAAGATAGGAGTACTGCCTCCGCTATATCTACATATAATAGCCCCCCCTCAGTAGCACAGCGGTA
>NW_013666176.1:46328-62872 GCF_000517525.1 Limulus polyphemus | reverse complement strand
TTGTGTAGCTTTGTGCTTAATTAAAAAAAAACAAAAAACAAACAAACTACATATAATAAACTGATGCACGGGAGACAGAGGGGACATATCCCCCACTTTATACATTTATGATGGATTGCCTCCCTAACATTTCTATAGTAATAGTATATGATTACAGGGTGTGTGTTTTCTTTCGGAGAATATATTATTTATCCCCATTCTTATTTTGATTTGTATTATCTATGAAATAAATAATTTTTTCTTTTAAATTCACGTGGAGTAAATTCATAGATATGAAAGAGCTGTAGAAAATTGAAAACAAAATAAAAAAGTTAAAGTGCTGACACTGTAACGCCCTCTATACAATACACGCGGCCTATGACATCAGTAGGTGAAGTCGTCACGTAACCTGGTGGTTGTAATTTCATCAATAGATGAACGTCACAGTACATATCGTGAATGTTAAGTGACATCGTGAGTCATATTTTATGAATTTTTGTAGATGTTTTTTTTTTTCTGTTTTCTTGAAGGCAAGGTATAACCTAGATACAGGGCTTTATGGTTAATGATACCTTTGGTTAATGGTACGTATGGTTAATGATACCTTTGTGAATATGACTTGAATAATAAAATAGTTTGCATAAACTCTCCATATTTTTATAAGTGAATGTTTGTTTGTTTTGAATTTCGCGCAAAGCTACACGAGGGCTATATCTGCTAGCCGTCCCTAATTTAGCAGTGTAAGACTAAAGAGAAGGCAGCTAGTCATCACCGCCAACAGCCAACTCTTGGGCTACTCTTTTACCAACGAATAGTGGTATTGACTGTCACATTATAACGCCCCCACGGCTGAAAGGGCGACAATATTTGGTGGGGCGGGGATTTGACCCCGCGACCCTCAGATTGCGAGTCAAGCGCCCTAACCACCTGTCCATGCTGGGCCTGTAAGTGAATCAGAAAGAGATGTTTTTTTCTGTCAACGAAGTTTAACCAACCAAAAGCATTTATCATAAAGTACCTCACTGTTAGGTCATAAATCAATGTTTCATCTTACATGTAGTACTTCGAAACAAGGAGTCTATATAGTTAGTGTGAGGTGCCACTCGTTAACGTTAATTAATTTAACACTCGGCAGCGCCATCTGCCGTATCATTGCACAAACTACATTAAGACGGGAATAGACTACACGATCATATAACTCTGGTGTTTTGCATATAATGGAAATTTGTTGTTAACTAGAAAGAAGTAGCTTTCTTCAGGTTAGGTGATTGTGCAAAGCTTATGTTTTTGAACACGACATGGTATAGACCAGTGGTCGGCAACCTATGACCCGCGGCAATAATTTGGCTGACCCGCCAAAAGTTGGCTTCACCATTGCAACCCGTAAGGTCACAATCATTGTTCAGTTCAAGTTTCTCGGCTATGTGAGAAGACCAACGATATTAAAGGAAAGATGGGAAAGAGTCACGGCTACGGAGAATTTTAAGATCAATTTCAGGGAAAAATATCAAACTGGTCGAACTATTAATTTTTTTGTATGTAAATAAACATACACATTTAAAATACATGTACCGGTATTAATAATTATATGATTATCACTGACTCAACACAATGCTAAATTTAAAAAAATAATAATAATAATTGACCCGCGATCAAAAAAGGTTGCCGACCACTGGTATAGACCAAGGACTGTATCAAACGTTTGAAAGTCAGAAAACAAAGAATTAAATACAATTAAGAAAAACAGCTTTTTTTTATTTGACATAAAAAAATCATTTTATTTGAGACTATGAACTACAAATTAATATGGTAGTGGTGCCACTAAACTGACTGTTTGTTTCAAGAGTTATCTGCGCTAGCCATCCCTAGAAGGAAGGCAGCTAGTGGACACCATCCCCTGCCTTCTCTTTATGAACGAAAAGTAGAATTGATCATCACCCTAACAGCTGCAATGTTTGATGACGGGGTTCATAGGCAGATTACGAATTGAGCGCCCATGCAAGGCCCTCACTAAATTAATATTACAATATTTTAAACACAAAGTGTCACTTCCCCCAGATATACATATGATTTGCTTCACATTATAATAAACAGTCTCTTTCTTAAGATGTTCGAATTTTTTATCTCATGTTACTCAACAGTTAGTTTATGTTGAATAAGTACAATGTTATCCAATTCGCCATTAAAAGGGTGATCTTAGAACTGAAACTTTCAACCTAAAGGTTGACCTTATATGACCGTGACACATTTCTCCAGTCGTAAGACTACCAGCGACATTGTTGCAATTTAAATCGTTGGAAATTCGCCGTAAACCGAATATATAAGCCCTAAAAGTGTCGCTTGTGGCGCCACGGCTAGCATCTCTGTAGATATGTCACTGAATTAGAATGTTCAAATCGTTTTTGTAATATGCGATTAATCCTCTCTATAAACATTCTCTTCGTGTGTGAAAAATAAAAACGTTTAATGTTACTGAAATCAATATAAATGAAATTTCCGTACAATTTATCAAATCTCGGCAAGTATTCACTGTGTGCCGGATGTTGAAGCTTTCGTTAGTGACATCTATTTTCTAGAGTTCGGAATAGAAACTTTTGCTCAGGATAGGAATTATCGTCGTTGGTTATCATATTCTGATTTCTTCTATAGAGCTATCTGTTTTTGCTGCTTGGGCTTTTTTTTTTTTCTGCCAGCGAATTTTAGAGCCAGTCTTAGCTTAAATAATAATGTTAGAAAGGTGTTCACACCATAAAAACTGTCATTCTAGCAAATGGTTTATATAAATAGCGTTTTGACCATAACTGTGTTTGCTGTATTCCAGTTGACCTGATGAGTTCTGGTATTGAGCGAAACGCGTCGGCGGCTTTATTATTGTCTTATGACAAATCTAATTGATTATAAGCTCAGTTTAGTTTGCTTTACTATTGTCTTATGACAAATATATCTTATTTTAGGCTCACTTCGGTTTAATTCACTATAATCTTATGACAAATATATATTCTATTGTAGGCTCAATTCGGGTTGCTCTACTGTTGTCTTGTGATAAATATCATTGGTTATATTCATAGCTTGGTTTGATTTACTTTTTACTTGAATGAATCACATTTTTATACCTAGAAAAACGGTTGATTTTTCCACAAAAAAATTTGTTGAAAAACTTTGGTTTCAAAGAACATATCTTTCCTGCTTCTAGAGTGGAGCGACGTCTCAGCTTCGAAACGGATGCCTTCTTTATTTTCAACACCGTATAGAAGCCGAAACGTTGTCTCCCCTCTAGAAACAATCAGGAGCACTCCATAAAAGCTAAAATTCCACTATGTACACACTGTATGAAAGACCTTTGAAACAACAAATAATTAGGTTTAAGTACGTGTGTAATACTTGAACCATATCTTGAACCATATCTTCCAATACCCAGAATTCTATAACAAAGAATAAAGATCTGTCAAAACAGGTATGTAGACCTAAATACACGTGTATGTATCTCTCTGATTTGGTTAATTTTTAGATATTCTTATATTCAAAAACAATGTTTAACACATCTTAATTAATATTAATTTCTGATCAGATCAAGCTGTGTACTTAGAGAGAAACTAAAAATCAACATGGCAATCATTACAGCTAATCAAATATACGTTTCTACTTATAAGGATTAAGATGCAATCTTTGATCAGTTTTAACGACATTTTCGGCCGTAATCCCATTAATATCTCACAAGGTTCTGCCAGCTGAAGATATTTAAGTTAGTCCTAACTACACATATCAAGCTAACAAAGTAACAACATTTATGATAAAATTATAATAATAAACAAGAAACCAAAGTAAAAAAAAGTAATGGCAATCGATATACTAAACAGCATAATCAATATTCTTGAATTAATGAAGGTAACAATAGATAAATATGATGATATACCTTACAGATCAGTGTTTTGTTAGCAACGTTATCTTTACATTGAATCGTTTTTCTGCTGTTCGTTTAATTCTCAACCGCACGTAAACATTTTACCAGAGACACTCGTCTTGCTGCAGTCACGTGGTTGTTTCTATGGTGACGGACACTTGTGTCGTGCTAGGACATCATGCACAATGAGCCTCTGAAGTTGGTTATTAATTAAACATATCGTAACTTTACTGTTAAATACGGACCAGAAGTCCGTCAAAACAACAGGATGAAACTATTACGAGACTAGCAAGTAGAAAGATTTGCCGACACTAACCGATTGCTCAGATGAAAATAGAAATTTAACGCACTCAGTCGTTACAGGTATATTTGTAATTTACAGTTTTGAAGAAAAAAAACATAGAACGTTGAAACTAAGAAATATTGTGATAAACTAACGTAATTAATACCCCATTTCTATCGAATCTCATCTTTGTATTCTGTTTAGCAGCTTAATTAACCCATTGAATTGTTATTTTGGCTCGCAGTATGTCTAGCAACATTAAAGACTTCATGAATGGCTCTGATGCTCTAGGATTCTTAGTGTCCACTAAAAAGATACCGGTGCTGATCCAAGATCCTATGTCGATATCGTGGGATGATGCTACTTGGATCATGACCAGTTCTTTCATCATTTTCACCATGCAGTCTGGTAAGTTTAGTTTTGAATTTTGTTTTCAGAAATATTTCATCTAGTATCTAGCATATAGATCTGGTCACCATTACTAGTTCACTATTTTGCTGTATATCTACCTGATCACTCAGAGAAGTTCTCAGATAAATAAGTGTAATTGTCCATACCATTTGTTTTTTTAATGTTCTCGGTAGATGTGGAAAGCAGGTGCTCGACTTAGTGAAATTCTTTGTAGGTTCAATTAGCTAACAAATACGTATGGAATTTGATGTTTCCAACCTGAACGGTTTTTTATGTGACAAATGGGCTAAATGGCTGGGTCAGGAACCCGAAGGTTCAGGCAAGATCACTTCTACTTTCAAACTGCTGACCAGAAATAGTTCAACCAGTCAACAGCAATTTCTCTTAACCGAATCGATAAGTTGGATGTCACATTTACAAATCCCCCTCAACTGAAAGTATGGAGCGTGATCGGCGGGATATAGTGGCTCTAACCTTGGACCTTCCAATCTGGAGTCCTGTATCCTAACCAATAGATCACGCCCGACCCATTACACCCCCACTACTAGCTTACATTTTTGGAACAATATAAAAAGAGTCTTTGTTTTTGTTTTGTTTTGAATTTCGCGCAAAGCTACACGAGGGCTATCTGCGCTAGCTATCCCTAGTTTAGCAGTGAAAGACTAGAGGGAAGGCAGCTAGTCATCACCACATCCCCTCAACTCTTGGGCTACTCTTTTACCAACGAATAGTGGGATTAACCGTCACATTCAACGACCCCACAGCTGAAAGGGCGGGCATGTTTGGTATGACGGAGATTCGAACCCGTGACCCTCAGATTTAGAGTCAAGCACCCTAACCACCTGGCCATGCTGGGCCTATAAGCAGAGTCAAGAGCCTCGTGTAGATGTCTCCATATATTTGCTTTACACTCAATAAATGGACTCATTAGACCACACACGGGCTTCCAGCCTTTCATTACCCATAATAAATGGACTTTCTTAGAGATATGACTCAAAAGAGTAATCACTTATATTCTAAAAATTTCGTAAGATTACACAGTAAAAAGGTTAGTGGTCTGGAATTCCCTTCAAACTTAACCTTTCTTAACAGTCAAAGAAACTTCTCGTTTCGTAAAGATTTATAATCAGAGCCCGCGGGATATGATTCAAATTAAAGAGTTGGCTATTCACAGAAAGCCCAGGGCGTATATTTGTGTTAAAATAAACTTCACTCAGTACAACATACTGGCAGTTAAAAGAAAGGTGTCGCTGTTGTGCAATTAGGCCTCACTGTGCAAGTATAGAAAATATACTTTCTTCAGTTGTCTCGATTTAATAAGGTACAAGGTTCGAGACATGATGCTGCTTAACACGTTCTACACGTGGGCGCGTTATGAAAGTGGTATTCAGTCCTGTAATTGGGCTTCTTGTAACGGCGGATGTTGTTGCTGGCTGCCCTCCTTCTGATCACTAGTTCAAAATTATGGTCGTTTAGCCCACGTACACATAGGGTACCCACCTTTAGTTTTATACAACAACGACAAAATAACAGAATACAATGATATAATTTTGTTAGAATAAAACGTATATAGGTGAATTTAGTTTGAGAATTTCTTCACCAGATGTTTTATGCAATATTTCTATCAACTGTTATGGAACAAAATAAATATCATAGTTTAATTACATATTTTATCATAGTTTAATTATCATATTAATTAGGTAAGAGAAACTTTGAGTTTAGGGTTAGCCTGATATCAGTAAATTGTTTCTGTAGGAGATCACTGATGGCTTGTCCAGTCCTATTTTGCGAGAAAGTGCAACTAGCAACTTGTCCAGTCTTGTTTCGCCGGATATTGACGAGTAGATAAATACTCAATCCAATTTCGCGGCATTACCTTTATAATGCATTATCTTACTTTACTTATCTTGCTATTGTGTACGTTTTTCAGTTCGGGGATCCTTCTTCAGATAGAACTGTTCCATGCAGATTGATCAAAGTTAATATTTGGATAAGCAAAGGAAAAAAATTATGAAAAATAAAATCTATCTTAAAAACATTATATTTATCGTATAGTGTGTGTGTATCTGTCTTGTCTTCTGTGTTTGTGTGTGCTTGAAAATAAAGCAACCAATAGAGGATAAAATAAACACGTGTAACTTGATACAATAGTACCTATTATACCACACATGTGCGTGAGTCTAGTATGTTGACTGAAGGTGTTTGTATCTGTCTATTTTGATTATAGATCAGTAGAAAATTCTTCTTTACTGTGAGTTAATAGCAAATATTTCCATCTCTTGATATTTCGTTAGCTGTTTGCCAGACCCTGTTAAAAAGAACATCTGATGATCATAGTTAGTTTGCCTGAACTAAAACTTACACATAGAACTAGCACGTTAAGGAAAGTAATACTACATTATTTTCTCCTCAGAATTTTACTGCGCGAATGTTAATACACAGAGAAGAAAATATTATTCGTACACATTTTAGTTTTCAAAAAAAAAGATAATATATCTTGAGGCACAGAAAAGATGAAGGCTGTTTACGCTTATCTTACTATGCTGGGAAAAAAGTTATTTTATGTTAGGATACAGAAAGCAAAAGTTAAGTATGCTTTTCTTACGTCTCCAGCTAAGGATGATTTGTGTTAAAACGTAGAAAAGATGAAATCCGCGTATGTTATGTTTCCTCCTACGAAGTACTCTGTATGCTAAGACAAAAAAAGGGGGAAGCTACCCCTCGAGTTAAGGGGGTTTTTGATGTTTTTTTTATATAAATACCCGGAAAGGGAGAAATGTTCAATATGTCTATTCAGTCGTTAAATATGACATACTGATTGCAACATTTTCAAACATGATATGAGAGGTACGGGGGGAGGGGGGGTATACTTAACATTTTATATGAGCAAACTTTCCGAATCAGTAGCTTCTTTCAGTAACCAAACTATTTCTTTTTCTTACTTTGCATCAGTTAAGTTCTGATTTTGGCTATTCGTGCAAACCATCAATTAAGTTCGGATCTAGGCTATTCGCGCAAAGTATCGGTTAAATTCGGATTTTGGATATTCGCGTAAAGCATCAGTCAAGTTCGGATCTCAGCTATTGGTGTAAACCATCAGTTAAATTCTGATTTTGGATATTCGCGCAAAGCATCAATCAAGTTCGGATCTAGGCTATTCGCGCAAAGTATCAGTTAAATTCGGATTTTAGATATTCGCGCAAAGCATCAGTTAAATTCGGATTTTGGATATTCTCGCAAAGCATCAGTCAAGTTCGGATCTCGGCCATTCGCGCAAAGCATCAGTTAAATTCGGATTTTGGATATTCTCGCAAAGCACGAATAGCCGAAATCCGAACTTGACTAATGCTTTGCGCGAATAGCCGAAATACGAATCTAACTGATGGTTTGCACGAATGGCCGAAATCCGAACTTAACTGATGGTAAACCATCAGTTAAATTTGATCTCGGCTATTCGTGTAAACCATCAGTTAAATTTGATCTCGGCTATTCGCGAAAAGCTAATCAATAGTATCTGCGCTAGCCGTCCTCAATTTTAAACTGACAGATTACAGGGAAAGCAGCTAATCAAAGGCACCCGCCGTCAATTCTTAAGCTATTCATGACCCATGACCCCAAAAAAGCATAGGGTGTTATTGTTTGCTGGCGATAACGAAACCCGAACCATGGACTCGCAGATCCATCATTTGGCACACTAACCCCTGGACTATATTCACAATATAAGGCTTACAAAACTGTAAAATAAGCATAGTTCCCTTTTTAAACGCTAAATTTTCAGACTTTTTGCAACTTACTAATCTGTCGGGTCGCATGATTCGTAATCACCACATTTAGTGTTCATAACATTCCAGCGAATGTTTTACTGGAGATGCTGAAAAAGTAAAATAAAAGCAAAACATGTTGTTATTGTTTTATAGACTTATTCTAATTTCGAAATACGTCGTGGCTAATCGGCGGTCACCTAAATAAAGAGCAGAAAAATTTTTATATATGTGTTACGAAAACTCTTTTGTGAGATTCCCACACACACGAGTCCCTCGGTGGCACAGCGGTTTTTAAACCCCTGACCAAAAGGAAAGGCAGCCAGCCAGTAGTGTAGTACTCACCGCCTCAAGGGTTTTGTCCGTCTCTTGGAACCAAATAACGGGATTGATTGTAACTTTTATAAAGCCTGAAAGTATGTAATTGTATTCAGGGGTAACCCGTCTTGAATTTTAGGCCATTTCATTTATAGTCTGACGCGTTAAACAATATATATATTACTTTCAAAATGTTGATAATTTACAAGTGTCAGGAAGCCGTAACTTACCAAGTCCTTACTTAAACCTCATCACAAAATAATTTCTCTGTCTTAAAGCCCCCCAGTGGCACAGCGGTATGTCTGCGGACTTACCACGCTAGAAACCGCGTTTCGATACCCGTAGTGGGCAGAGCACAGATAGCCTATTGTGTAGCTTTGTGCTTAACTTCAAAAACAAAAACAAACAAACTCTGTCTTAAAAAGTCCGTACTTAAACCTCATTACAAAATAATTCTGTCTTGAAAAGTTCGTTTTAACGGCTAAGTCTGAAAAGAAGTTCATTTAAACATCATAGCATATTTATAGGCTAAACCTGGAAGGGGTAAGGTAACTCTTTGAGTTATCGTAATGATAAAATCGAAAAGAAAAGGGGTCGCATAACTCAATAAAAACATGACCTTATATGGGGTTTTCTATAAAACAAAATTCCTCGTTGTTATCTTACTAAGATATTCTAAAAATTCCCAATCTGTAAATCGAGAACCATTGGAGTTGCAACATGTTTCAGTGAAACTACAGCACATACAAACATATTCTCTTTCAAATGATTTAATATCCGAAAAGTGCCAACACTGATGTAAAATGACAGCAGCAAAAGGAAGTGACTGCAAATAAAAACAAAATAGGTAACAGTAACGCGAAACGAAAGTAACTTTATATATTTCTATAGAGTTAGTAGGAGGGGGTCCTCAGTTAAGACGCCCAAAAAGATTTGGAAACCCCTGGTATAGACTATAACTTGCTTCGAATCAATTTCTACATTATTGGAAATCAAAGTCCTTTCAAATTTCCTTTTACAAACCTATTCATAATAAATATGAAGCTTGATGTATTATTCGGTTTACCCTTTGGCATTGAGTCATGCCGGTTTCGGAGAATTCCACCCCTCATTAGTAACCATGGGCAAGGGCAAATCGAAAGAACCAGACTAGAGTTCTTACAGTGGTGGACTGTATATTATGCATATAGTGTTTTGAGGTGTCTTTTGCTCACCATAGTGAGAATATTAAACAGCTGATCCGCTGAATAATTCCCAAGAATAAGTTAGTAACATGAATGTTGCATGTGTGTGATATTTTACATAAATATAGATTCACTGTGGCGAGTAAATGTCATCTCGAAATACCATACATATATTTATCTTCTTGTTCTTCATATCTGTAGTTCACATACTGCAGTACAATTTATACCTTAACCAGCACGTTATTTTTTAGATGCTTATTCTCTTTACCAAAAAGAGGGCGTAACTCTCTGTTGACCAGCCACTTCTTCTGAGGGACTGGAATGAAATAGCGTTAAAAAACAGAACAAGCTAGTTAATACTTTTTTTTGCTTTGTTACGTCATTGGCGTTTTTTTCATTGATGTTTCCAAAACTAGATTCCTTGTCACAACCTTTCCTATTTAATTTCCAAATTGGCGATGTCCCATTTCAGATCTCAGATACAGTCAAATATATTGGTTTTCTTTTCGACAAACATTTGACGCCGAAGGCTGAGACGACAGCTCTTATCCAAAAAGTCACTTCTCGTCTACCTCTCCTCGGTCAGTTGTCAGGAACATTCTTGGAGAACCTTCATTCGACCCTGTCTCACGATCATACTGGCTGGTTTTCTGCTCCCTTCAACATTTACCATCGACTACATGATCTGGAACGACATGCCCTTAGACTTGCTTTTCAGATCAAACTACCTAATCGCACACAAGAATTACATGAACGTATCAACTTCCCATCGATCCTCACCTATCACCTACATCAACTTCCCATCGATCCTCACCTATCACCTGTATCAACTTCCCATCGATCCTCACCTATCACCTATATCCAACTTCCCATCGATCCTCACCTATCACCTGTATCAACTTCCCATCGATCCTCACCTATCACCTATATCAACTTCCCATCGATCCTCACCTATCACCTATATCCGAAACCCTCGCATCAGGTATGATCAACAATATTTTCTCAATCAAACAGTCATACTTGCTGATTGTCTTGTATACTCTCACCCCAGTTGATCATTTACAGAACCTCTAAATCGTGTCGCTTCTTCCACCTGATGATCCCGATCGTAATGATTCCCCTCAACCAAACCCACCCACTAACATTTTTCCAAAGATGATGTATTGATCATCTGACCATTTATGTAACTCATTGTTATTGGGTTACTTCTTCCAATTTGTACTCTGTACCAGTGACATGTCCTTGCTTCCAATAAGTTTTCATATCGCCGTAACATTTTCTTCGTGTCTTCTTACACATCAGGTATATATCCTCAGTGCTTCGGTTTTCACCTGTATTTTGGCCGAAGAGAGGACGTAAGTTCCTGATGACCCGCCAGCTCCCAAGGATGCAATGAAATAAATAAATGTGGTATATTTTGCCGACTCATCGAGTTAAAAAGATTGTGAACAACTGGTTGATTAGATACATGGGCATGACTGACAACAGCTCTCTAAAACTACGTCAAATGTTAGTTTCCATGCCAAAATGATTTAAGTGAATTATTTCTTTAATTCAATGAGTTATAAATACATATCAGTCATAAAACAATTTTCGACGAAGTGTAAAATATACGTGGCTACAAATAATTACCCTCTCTCTCTTGTTGTGAAGCCGAGTATAACGAACCATGCATGAGATCTTAATTACTCAGAACTTATACCTTGCAAATAATCAAAATTGTACACGTGTGAATATATGTTTATTGTCATTAAGAGTTTTAGACGAAAAGTAAAATATGTTTTGGGTAAATTTATTTATGATCCTACTGACCCCTACATGATAAAGTTTCTAGCACAACTTATTTTTACGTTTATGATTACTGATTACTAATTATTTCTCTACTTCGTTCAGAAGTTGTATTTGTATTTAAAATACATCACGATTAAGTAAACAAATTTATATTTCTACAATTCACAGGATTTGGATTACTCGAGTCTGGCTGTGTCAGCAAGAAAAACGAAGTGAACATAATGGTAAAAAACGCCGTCGACGTCATATTTGGAGGCCTTGGTTATTGGATGTTTGGGTACGGGATGAGCTTTGGACAAGGCGCAGGCACAAATCCTTTCATCGGAATAGGATCTTATTTTATTGACGCCGATGAGAAAGAAATGGGATCTATTTTTGCTACTTACATATTCCAACTGTCTTTCGCTACAACTGCAACAACAATAGTCTCTGGAGCTATGGCGGAGCGATGTAATTTCTTGGCTTACTGTATTTTTTCTTTCTGTAACACCGCTGTATTCTGCATCCCAGCTGGTTGGATATGGAGGAAAAATGGGTTTCTCAAGACACTACACGTTGTGGACATTGCTGGATGTGCTTCAGTACACCTAGTAGGTGGCGCCTCTTCCCTGGTGGCAGCCATCATGCTCAAACCTCGAACAGGTCGTTTTGATCATGGCATCGAACCTCCTCCTATGGGATCCCCGACAAACGCTATGGTTGGAATGTTTATGCTGTGGTAAACCAGTTTTAGGTCTTATTTAGGGTTAGATAACACAATAACGTACATATTCAGGAACTAAGCAATAGTTGACCAAGGTTTAAAGAAAATATTACTTTGTATGTAGAAAACGTTTTTTAATGTTCGTTTTTTCGTTGTTGTTCTTTTTTTTTTAGATTTGGGTTTAATTTCCAGTAAATTCCTATTTAGTTTTATGTTTTTTAGTGTTCAGTCGTGTTAATTACTTTTGTAGTTAAAATAATAATAAAAGTAATAATCAGGTATTCTTTATTTATATTCTGCGATATGAGGTTTATTTCGTGGACACCAATGCTTAGAGTTATATGTAATCATTACTTTATAGTTTAGAAATAGCAGAAAATAATATTGAAAAGCCATATATTGATATAAAACTAAACTACGATTGTCTGAGTCTTTGCTATTATTTTTATTTTTAAAAAGAAAAATGTAGGGGAATTTATCAGATATGAATCAAAGGAGCAATGGTTGTTAGGACTGAAAATTACAGCCGGCAACATTATGATGATAATGATTACAAATTAACAGTCAGAAAAACGTAAACTCAATGGTTTAATGGATACAAGTTCGTAACTTACATGGTGGTTATTCATCTACCACATTTAAACATAAATTATTTTTCTACGTTTCTTCAAAACATTTCTACACTTTCAGGACAAGTTGTATTCTAAGTCTCCTTATTTTCCCCTTTAGTTGATATGTATCGAGATTTCTGTTTGATCATTTTAAGATGGTCAAGTTCCTAAGAGCATGAACATCCGCGCCGGGGGGGGGGGGACTTACCCCCTGGAAAATTAGAAACATCATTCTTTCTTTATTCGTTCAGCATATGTATATGAATTTCTTATTAAACCTTCTGTCTAAGAAAGATCTCTGATAATTGAAATGACTATCATCTTTCACCTTTATGGGAAGTTTAACATTTATAAATATACTACAGTTATTATATTAGAAGCATCTGGTTACATTTCAAAACGGGCCCGGCATGGCCAGGTAGTTAAAGCACTCGAATCCCTGTCACACCAAACATGCTCGCCCTTTCAGCCGTGGGGGCGTTATAATGTGACTGTCAATCCCACTATTCGTTGGTAAAAGAGTAGCCCAAGTGTTGGCGGCGGGTGGTGATGACTAGCTGCCTTCCCTCTAGTGTTTCTTACGCTGCTAAATTAGGTACGGCTAGCGCAGATAGCCCTCGTGTAGCTTTGCGCGAAATTAAAAAAAACAAGCAAAAACAAAACATTTCAAAACGAACCGGAAAGCATAATTCTTAACAAATGTGAATTTAGCATCTTAAAAATCAACAATCCTAGCAAATATAAATTTTGAAGAAAAAAAACAGACGTATAAGTCTGCAGGCTTACGACGCTAAGATTTGGGTTTCGATACTCGTGGTAGGCAGAGCACAGATAACCTGTTAACCTTATATTTCATAGCACAGCACCCATACCCCTGGTATTTTCAGCGTTACGTTTAAGGGTTTATAAAGCTAAAACTAGAGGTTCGATCCCGGTGGTGACCACAGCGTAGATAGCCCATTGAACAGCTTAGCACTTAAATTATCATGGTATATAACGCCTTGTGTTGGTAAAATGTGATCGGTAATTTGTGTGTGTGACATCACAATACGAATGATAACTATATTTCAATAAATCTCTCTTCAGTGGTCCTATACTACTGGTTTCCAATGAAAAGAAACTTGGCAACCTTGTGCGCCGTACATCACTACCGACGAGACCTTTCGCTCAATACCATGACATGAATTCGCAGCGTTAGCCACCTTGTCTAGAGGAATCTGGGGAAAATGTCACCCACGATTTTTTATGAGCCTAAATGGTGTATTTTGAAGGACTAAATTAGCGCATTATGATGACTAGTTAGGCATAGTTATACATTCTGATACATTCGTTCACATACAGATATCTGAGGCAACGCTATTTAAACGCTATGAAAGAAACAAACCCGAAATGGTCTTACTGGAGCTGTTAACTGCATGTTTCTATTGCTTGCATGCCTTAGTAAAAGCCAGATTTATTTTCGTGTTTCTATCTTCTTTTGCTGCTGATATAACGGATTTGACCCCCTTGTCGTCCATCTTGAGGATCGTTTGCTTATATGTAACAGTAAGAACAGTACACACAATGGCCAATTTAAACAAAATCTTGCCGAAAAAACAAGCTGGTGTGACGTACAACTTAATATAACACTAGTGTCATAACAACAACTCCTAAACGCACAAATTCACAAAATAATGTACCGCCCCGTAGCTCTATACTGCTACAACAAACAAATAAACATGGGATTGGAATGCGTTGCCGAGCATTCTTGCCCTTTATACATTGGGGCGTTATAATGTGACGGTCAGTCCCACTATTAGTTGGTATAGAGTAGCCCCAGAGTTGGTGGTGGGGGGTGACGACTAGTTGCCTTCCCTTTAGTCTATCACTTCAAGATTAGAAATGGTTAGAGCAGCTGTTCTACACATTCGCGATAATGTTTCAGACTGGCTAAATCTCCCGTTACTTAGTTGAATCCCTAACATCAGACTTACGCAGACGTCAATTAACGCTAACGACGTGACTGATCATTCCCATTGAACCGTAATAGAGTTTGTAACCTCGAGATATAACCCGATCTTCTAGTGCAGAGCACTGCTATCGAAAGTTCACGCACAAGACGCAGCTTTATAGCCATGGGGAGATTATGAGTCATCTCCAAGGCAATGACAAAAAAACAAAGGTAGCTTGGACGAAATTAACTTAACAGATTTCTTAACCGCATATATCTTGGATAAACGAAAAAGTTTGGAAAATTATACATTAAACTATAAAGACAGAAACGCATAATTAGCCAGGATACAGTATCTGTTCCCAGTTCAGTCATACTCTATCTGTTGTTAACAACAGTCCTGCAACGTAGTTTTAATTGCAATGACATAAGTTGGTCATGTCCAAAGCACATCACTCCTCTCTGTCAGCTTTCAATATTCTATCTAGTTTACCAGTATAACGTTCTCCCAGCGTCTGTTTCAGCAGTTCAATAGCACAGAAACACATAGCTACTGCTTCTAGCGTCTTGATATGTAATATCTACCCTTTTCATTCTCAAGCTGCTTGAGGTACATAGACGTTGAACGAAGGTATGACTGGAAGACTTATACTGGTAAACCATACCTAGTTGGCCTCGCTTCCAGACAGAGATCCTTCTCAATTGAGTTGAGTACTTTTGCCTGGTGCACTAGATAGCTTTTGTCGATAACCTCTGTGTTCGTAGATATTGCAACACACTGCACTTTGTTCAACACAGGTACGACTTGTTGCAGGTCTCTTTCTGATTCAGGTTTATCCATATTTTTTTGCTTTCCAATGCCATTAAATAGAAGAGATATCCCGTCTTGAAAATTCTAAGTCCCCGAATTTATCACATTTTTGGCGGCATCACATTACCTACGAAAAGTCAAACATGCCGGCTGTAGTTGTCGCGTGGCTTGCTAATTTGCATGTTCAGAATCGTTTCAGTATAATATACTCAGCCTACTGCTAATACAGAATTTGTTTGTTTGCTATGATAATGGTCAACAAGATTGTTCCTGCTAGCCAGTAACGTGCATTTAAAACACAATAATTAGCTGAGAGAAGTACAATAATATATTTTGTTAGTATCTTTTTGTTGTGTTTCATAATGTTTGTAAAACATGTAGATTGAAAAAAAAAAAATCAGCTTAACACAAAAATACAAAATCCCATAGTCCGAGCACCTTCGAAGGGTGGACCTATCTTTATCAGAGGCAAACTGGCATTTTTATTCTTATTAAGCAAAAAATTATGGTTAGACATGGCTAACCAAGGTTGGCGGTGGGTGCTGCCGGCTGCTTGCCTACCTTGTGGTCGGTAATTCAAAAGTAGGTTCGGGCGGCCATAAACAAAGAAATAACTGAATGTTTATTACTTGTACCCAACGTATGTGTACACATGTACAGTTGGAGAGATTATGTCTTCGATCACTAGCATCTCAATTACTTCCCTTTGTTCAGGGATTTGGTCTTATGTTGATTCCGGTGCAGTCTTGTCAACTGAAAGGGATTATTTTGTCGTTTTAATTCTCCATGGTCTCACAGCTACAGACTGGATCATAAACCTTTTATCGCTGAAACGTATTAATCGGATTGTTTGTTTGTTTG
>NW_013666176.1:41151-45328 GCF_000517525.1 Limulus polyphemus | reverse complement strand
ACCAGGAGTAGTTTTATACTTATACCTCACTGCCACTAGGAGTAGTTTTATAATTATACCTCACTGCCACCAGGAGTAGTTTTTATACTTATACCACACTACCACTAGGACTAGTTTTATACTTATATCCACTATTACCAGGAGTAGTTTTATACTTATACAACACTACCACTAGGACTAGTTTTATACTTATATCCACTATTACCAGGAGTAGTTTTATACTTATACCACACTACCACTAGGACTAGTTTTATACTTATTCCTCACTGCCACCAGAAGTAGTTTTACACTTACACCACACTATTACCAGGAGTAGTTTTATACTTATACCACACTGCCATTAGGAGTAGTTTTATATTTATACCACTTTCTACATTGCATTAAAACAAGTAAGTGCAGAGAATGCATATACTTCAAGAACACATTTGTGTATTTCGCAAACCAAACAGCTTATTGTAATAATATCAGGGCCTTGGTATAACAAACGTAATGGCATTAAAATTACAGAACATATACATCATGGTTGTAGTTACACCAGGAGTAGTTTTATACTTATACCACACTACCATACATATACATCATGGTTGTAGTTACACCAGGAGTAGTTTTATACTTATACCATACTACCATACATATACATCATGGTTGTAGTTACACCTGGAGTAGTTTTATACTTATACCACACTACCATACATATACATCATGGCTGTAGTTACACCAGATCGTATGTTCTTGAAAATAACTTTTCTATACAAAAACACTCCGGAGCATGGCTCATTGTGAGCTTTTCAGAGCAGGTCAACTTAACTCATTGGTTTTCATAGATAACTAAGCAAGTGAATTTATTTAAATAGCCAGTCATTCCCTTAAATGATGCAAGTACTTAAACTTTAATTCTATTCGTAATCACGACTACTAATTTTATAATTCATTTAGGTTTATTTTGATAGACCAAGTTATTCGAAACTCGAGCAGATAGTCAGACGTACATACTTCAAAGTATACAGTCATAACAGATCGTCAGACGTACATACTTCAAAGTATACTGTCATAACAGATCGTCAGACGTACATACTTCAAAGTATAGTCATAACAGATCGTCAGACGTACATACTTGAAAGTATATATTCATACCAGATCGTCAGACGTACATACTTGAAAGTATACAGTCATAACAGATCGTCAGACGTCTTCAAAGTATGCATTCGGAACAGATCGTCAGACGTACATACTTCAAATTATACATCCATATCACATCGTCAGACGTACATACTTGAAAGTATACATCCATATCACATCGTCAGACGTACATACTTCAAAGTATACATTCATAACAGAATGTCAGACGTACATACTTCAACGTATACAGTCATAACAGATCGTCAGACGTACATACTTCAAAGTGTACATTCGTAACAGATCGTCAGACGTACAGACTTGAAAGTATACATTCATAACAGATCGTCAGACGCACATACTTGAAAGTATACAGTCATAACAGATCGTCAGACGTACATACTTCAAAATATACATCCATATCACATCGAACTCGTATATCTTTAGAATAAACACCCCCTACCAAATCCAAAACGTGTATCTCCAAAGTATACATCCATACCAGACCGTCAGATGTATATATCCTCAAGATATACACCTATAACTACACTGAGAAAAATTAAGTTTTAGCTCACAGTATATTTCCTCCATATGCAAAACGAAAACTTAATTTATCAAAACATAATTTAGACAGAGTAACTTTTTTGAATATCATTGCAAAGTTTTGTCTTTTATTTAACGGTCAGAAACTGTGGCCAAGAACCAATAAAATAGAATCTATAAAAGTTTTTAGTGACATCACTAATAATGTGAAAAAAAAATCTTGATTTTTTTTTTCTCTCGTTCAACGTTTGTGCTAGGCAGGTGGTGAAGTCACAATTGTGTACAAGAAAACACGACTCCAGACCATTTAATTAAAAGCGAACGTGCCATCCAGCTCTGCAACGGAATGGTAATTAAATAAATGGAGAGCTACAGGCCTTTTAAACATCGCGAATTTATTGCTATTCGTCGAACAATGCAGCCCGAGACAGAAAAAGTGAGACTTTGAAAGCCATCATTCTAGAACCTGAAGTGGGGATTGAAACCAGACATTTTAAAAAGTACTGTTTGAGGAACAGAAGGTCACCATTATTTTATATATTTTTATATGTTTGGTTTATTTGTTTTGAGTTTCGCGCAAAACTACTCAAGGGCTATCAGCGCTAATTTAGAAGGCAAGGTAGCTAATAAACACCACTCACCGCCAACTCTTGTGCTACTCGTTTACCAACTCCCCACGAATCGAGCGCCTTAACCACCAGGCCATGCCATGCCCTACATATTTGTGCTTGCTACAAATAAACAAACAAATCAAAATATGGGTACTCAAAATACACTCCAGTGTTTGCTGAGACGAGAAGCCGACAAACCTTTTCACAAAAGGCGAGAACTAATGACGCTTGGGAAAGAAAATAGAACAGCTAGCCGCCACTGGGCTTAAAGAATCGGAAGCGTTTGCATCTCTGGTCGAGAGTTTAAATGTTTATTTGCGAGTCGCTATTTCGCGTTCCGTTCATAGCTGTTTGTTTTGGAATTTCGCGCAAAGCTACACGAGGGCTATCTGCGCTAGCCGTCCCTAATTTAGCAGTGTAAGACTAGAGGGAAGGCAGCTAGTCATCACCGCCAACTCTTGGGCTACTCTTTTACCAACGAATAGTGGGATTGATCGTCACATTATAACTTTCAGCCGTGGGGGCGGGCGAGCATGTTTGGTGAGATGGGGATGCGAGCCGCGAGTCGAGCGTCCTAACCACCTGGCCCAGGCCGGGCCTGTTAATCAGAGACTTTTCGGAAACAAATATCAGTTCATAATATCCATTTTTTAAAATTAAGTTAATAACCAGTTTCCTTAGAAATATAAATGGCACAAAGTTACAAATACGACAGCACTTTTCCCTTTACTCCATGATTTTTTAACAATCAATAGAATTAACTACAATTATTTTAGCATTTACTATTCCCCAGTTTCGAATCCGTTACATTCGCCAAATATCCCCGTGTTTACAGCTGTGTGTGCGTTATGTTTGTCAAATTTCGTGCAAAGCTACTCGAGGGCTAACAGCTAGTCAACCACATCCATCACCAATTCTTGGGCTACTCTTTACCAACGAATAGTGGGATTAACTAACGTATTATAACACCCCTATAACTGAAAGGGCGAATATGTTTGGTGACAGTATTCGATACCGAAACCCACAGATTACGAGTCCAGTGCCCTGACCACCAGGCCACACCAGACATTAGTACGCACCTGACAGTTAATTTCTTAGAGTAGATGGTAGGGTACTGCTAACTGGCTGCTTTCCCTCTAGTCAATAGTTAAAAATGAAAGTAAATAGCCTTAGTGACTTTTCCATAAATGCAAACGAACATTTATATCTACCTATCTATATGTGTGTTTGGTTTGGGCGGTATTTTTAAATTTCGATCATTATATCATTTCTTCTCTATTTTACGTGTGTGTGATCATGTTTATATATAGATATGCGAACCCTCTGTTTTTATTGGCTCTTCCAACAGGTGGGGCTGGTTGGGTTTTAATTGTGGCAGTACGTTTGGAGTGTCGGGTCATAAGTGGAAGTACGCTGCAAGGTTTGTAAATTGTAGTTAAACTAATTCAAATTCTATTATCAACGAAGCATATCTAAACATAACGGCTTTACTTAATGGTAAATATTAACAACAGAAAAAAATACGATAGTTAAGATAATTATTCAATATACTAGAACTCCAACGAGAACAAACTTTGCCAAAATACCACGTATTTAAACACGACTTAAAACCAATAAACTTTTCGTAACGGGCCAAACTCTAGTATTTTGCTTTATTTCAGAGGGAATAAAAACTTTTAATAAATTTCAGTTGTTCTCATGCTCAAAAATTACAAAGAAAATTTATTAACATTTGAGTAATACTCCTGTGAAACATCTCTACAACAAATACTTAATTTATAATAAGTGATGGACTGTTTATAAGGTATATATAACCCCCCCCCTTAAATATTAAATCAATCGATCGTATTTGCAATACAACGTGATCTTCAAAATGGTGTTTATACATGAAAAAAAAAGGTATAACG
>NW_013666176.1:36745-40241 GCF_000517525.1 Limulus polyphemus | reverse complement strand
CAAGCTGTACACCTATCGCCTTGTAGGAAATAACAGCGGAATTCATGCCAATAATTTGCCATCTCTGCGCCTCTGATATCCGTATTCTTGCCATTCTTTTTAAAATGATTTTGCATTCAGAAATTCGGGACTTAAATACGGATTTGATGCACGAGAAAATAGTGCATATTGGACGTGAAGAAGGGAGCAAGTTGCACGTGGGGAAAAAAACGCGCCTGATTTAAATAGTCACACCTGAACGCTCACTATCCTTTTAATTATGTTTGAAATTATGAACATTGCTCAACATCATGAAAATTAAACCTTATTTTCAATAAGCAATCCTGAAAAATATTTGGGGGTGCTTAACTTTTTTCCAGGTGTATAGTTAATCAACTTATTTCAGAGGGAATAAAACTTTTAATAAATTTTAGTTGTTCTCATGCTCAAAAATTACAAAGTTATTAACATTTGAGTAATACTCCAGTGAAACATCTCTACAACAAATACTTAATTTATAATAAAGGATGGACTGTTTATAAGGTATAAAAAAATTAATTAAAACCGCATAGGCAACGAAAATATCAAAATTAAATATAAACTTGGCGCTTGTTTATAATGTATGTATTACCTACCCTTAAATATTAAATAAATTGATCATATTTGCAATTCAACGTGATCTCCAAAATGTTATTTATATATGAAAAAAAGGTATAACGATTTAACTTTTAGGAAAGGCTATACTTTTAAAACATGTTTTGCTAAACTAGCTTAGAATTCCACTGTTGACCGTCTACAACTTTCAAATAATAAGCCTTTTCAGTATAAGTAAAAATAATGTGGTGGAACAGAAGCATTCGAAGGTTTTTGAACGATATTGTAATTTCTTTATCTTTCGTAGATCTGCTATCGCCACTATTAACTCGTCGGTAGGTGGCGGAATGGCCGCTCTTACTTTTAGGTAAGGAAATCATTAAATACTCTGTAACTATTATAAACAATTATTTCTTAAAGTCTTGAAACAATCTGCATATCTAAATTTTTCCGATCGTAAATTAGGTTATCACATTTCATTACAGCTATATTGCGCACAAGAAAAAATTTATGATCTTAGACTTTATCACCGGAATCCTGGCATCTTTGGTGTCTGTGACGGGTAAGTTATGTTATCTATTTTAATTGTTTACTAGTTTAATATTTGTTATATACATACACGCTTGGATTCAACATTTTGGTTACGACGTCACCAATGGAGGCAAAATTGAATTATGATATGCCAACACGTGAAACGATTAGATTTAATAGCAATTATTTCAGCTCATACATTATCAAAGCAATGATAATAAGTAACCATCCATAAAAACATATCTTATCAATGCAATGATAATAAGTAACCATCCATAAAAACATCAATAACATACATTATCAAAGCAATGATAATAAGTAACCATCCATAAAAACATCAATAACATACCTTATCAAAGCAATAATAATAAGTAACCATCCCTAAAACCATTAGCAACATGCCTTATCAAAGCATCTCAATGAGTAACCATCCCTCGAACCATCGGCAACCATAAATGACACAGTTAAACAAACCCTGTTCCAGAACTTTGAAATGATTCTTTTTTGTTCATATTTGGGCGTTGTAGGGAGGAAACTGTTTTTGTTACATATTTATTAGTTATTTATTTTCTTTATTTCAAGTTAAGCACAAAGCCAAACAATGTGGTCTCTGTGCTATACCCACCACGGATATCGAACGAAACCCGATTTTGAAGTTACAAGCCCTCAAAAGCGCTTAGTGCGAAGTGTTCGTGTTTTTTTTTTGTTTTTTTTTGTTGTTGTTTTTTAGGAAACTCTACTATTTTAGTATATTGTATTTTACTTATTGTGAGATGTAACAAAATCGACACGGACACAAGTTAAAAGAACACCAAGTTTAGAGTCCATGGTTGCTTTTTTTTTTAATATGAATAAAATTGATATGATAAAAAAATCACATTTTTATGGAATATATTACTTGTTTTCAAATTGTACAGACAGACCAGAATATTCGAGGATTTTCCTTAAATATTTTAACCTCAGTCTCAAAATGAAACAATTTCTATATTATTTTACATGCAGATTAGTAAACGTATATGTTACATGTTTCTTCCTGTTTTGCATATTCCACAAACCACTAAAATCCTTTAAACTGAGTTGTTAAAACAAACATTTTATACACACTTGTACCAATATCGTAAATAGGTATCCAACACAAAGTCTACTGTTGAAATCTTCAATATATTTGTTAATATTTCTCGATTTGGCTTCTTTTTTTTTCTCACACACACGCACTAGAATTTGTTCTTATTGAAAGATAGTTTGAGGCTAACTAGCTCTCATCCTAGATTCAGGTGAAATATGAAACACGTTTGGTCGTTTTTGTTGTTGTTTTTTTTTTTGTGGTTTCGTATATGATTTCTTGGCTGACGGATTTTATAAGGTCTCTCTCTCTATCACCTTCTAGCTGGATGTGCTCTTTATCACCCATGGGAAGCCCTTATAGTGGGTACGATAGGATCACTGGTGGCCAATGTTACAACGCCCATCCTTAACAAGCTCAATATCGACGATCCAGTTGGAGCTATCGCAGTTCACGGCAGCAGTGCCATCTGGGGTATGTTGGCTGTTGGAATAATAGTTGAAAAAGATTCACTGCTTTCATTGAGCAAAGGCAATGCTGGACTTTTTCGTGGAGGTGGATGGTACCTTTTAGGAATACAGACCTTGGCTGCTATTATCATCATTATCTGGAGTTTTGCTTGTACTTTTCTTTTGTTATTTGTAAGTTCGTTATATTTTATTATCTTTCTCTACTTAATAAAATATAATTTTATTTTAAATACTTACAACATGGAAGAAAGTACCATCACATTATTTTTCACTATAACAGTCTAATCAATAAATATTCTCCTAAGCTGTTTCTTTGTTTACTATGTTACTTGTATTATAGTCATCTTCAACTTGTTTAGGACAAGAAACTACACACAAAACTACTATAGAACAATACGTTTGGCTGATTTTTCTATGCTGATATACGTTTAAAACCTGAACAATCTCTTTTGCGATATATGAGCTAAAATGTTAGGTCACTTTTACAATGTATCTACAACTAAAAGTGCGGAGCGCTAACAGCCACACATTACAGATCGATCCTTGAACTTTCCCATACACAGCCCAGAGGAGTTACCACTAAACCACGTTTGTCCCTTGCTTGTACAAATGTAATTCAAGAAAGATGTAATGGGAACTGTGAACACTAAATGCTAATTAGATTGTGAAGAATGTTTGTTTGTTTTTTGAAGTTAAGCACAAAGCTACACAATCGATGTGTTCGAAGGAAAACAAAGTTTGATTATAAACAAGATTACAACACTTATGATATACAACATTGTTTATTGACAAAAAGGGGAGATGGATAAAAGTTAAAGAAATATAACAGACTACATCCTCAGAATCCAACTTCAAAATT
>NW_013666176.1:28998-35804 GCF_000517525.1 Limulus polyphemus | reverse complement strand
TAGAATTCCGAAACCGTTTATCCATGTCCCCTTTTTGTCAATAAACAATGTTGTATATTATAAGTGTCGTAATCTTGTTTATAATCAAAGCTACACAATGGGCTATCTCTGCTCTGCCCACCACGGGTATCGAAATCCGGTTTCTAGCGCTGTAAGTCCGCAGACATACCGCTGTGCCACTGGGGGGCTGTGAAGAATGAGCGATCTTACAAGAGATTAGTGTTTAAGAATCAGAAAATTGTAAAAACGATTCTCACCAGTGTTGAGTGGACTTCATACATTCCAGTGTTGTTCTTTTGCGCTGTAATAGCGCCTGTATGCAATTTTCACAAAGTTTCAATCAATATTTACTAACACTGTAGATGGATATGTACTAAATGTGTAAATAACCCGGAACAGAATGATCCATATATTTGTTTATAAATTTGAAATTTATCAACAATCTTATATCACTATTTTTATGTAACCAACAACCCCTGCAGTTTTTAACTCAACTAAATAAACTTATCAAGTTAAATACGTAGTGACATTGGAATAAACATGTAGACATTCCGAATAAAAAACGGCACATCCCCAAATGATTTCCATTATACCAATTTGAATATTAAGTGTATTGAGGTAACCATTCCTATGGCTTCAATATTTCTTCAAACTGTGCAACAATAATGCATAAACTAGCTATATGGTATATTAGTTAGGGGAATTGTTGCTAGCCACACCAGCAGAGGGCGCCACAAGTGGACCAACCTCGGACAATGGAGGAAACTACGATGTTACTAGAGATGGTGAAATGATAGTTCCACAAATTGTCACCAGAAGGCGCTGGTGTCATTCGATGATGTCACCAGAGACGCTGATGTCATAGTTCCACAACGCATAACCTTTGCAAGTCAAATAAGATAATTTAAAATGTGGGTCAAGTTATACTATTTACACAAAACGTTTTTCCTAAATGCACCTAATGTAATTAGCCTTTCGAGAATGAAGTGTTTGATACACGTTTTGAGAAACTTACTTCAATTTCATTGTTTCCACAAACGGTTATTTTTTATATAAATGTTCTTAGTAGGTAGCTATAGGGCATACGCAAATCTTAAGAATAATAGTTACTGACTCCTTAGAAATTTGGAGATGACCATTCTGACTAAACACTCAATTTTATTTAGCTACTTTTTTAGATAGTGACCACCTATTCCAAGTGGGATAGGCCTACATTTCGACCAAACATTTTAACTGTTAAAACACCCATACATTTCTCTTATTTTCATCGAATTTCTCAAAACATACGTTTTATACACTACATGAAAATCGGCCTTTTCTTTAATTCCCATAGTCTCCATTATGATAAAATTACTAATTTTCTTAATTGAATTGTACTTTTGACTACAGTTACGTGTATATTGTAATGGAGTCAACCCTCTTCCATCCTATGTAATTCTATCATATCTTTATGCCCAATATTCTAAACAGAAGCTTTAGTTTGGTTTAAAACGTGTTTTTATTCAGAATACTTCAAAGTTATCTGATTCCAGTATAAAAGTCACTTGTTTGCCATTCTAAATAAAATACCGATTGATACTGATTTGTATACTATGATAAAGCAGAAAAATGTTCTTTCTCTCTTAGAAATAAAAGTGCAGAGGATTGGCTACGTTATATTAAAATAATTTTGAATATGCAAATAAGCAAGTCACGTGAAAATGACAGCCGATATAAAGAAGGCATTATCAGAACTGCATTTCACATTATTTACCGTTTCGTAGGTTTGCCACCGAAAATTGGTCGTTTTGGGGAAGGGTATGTAACAGAGGCATTATCAGAACTGCATTTCACATTATTTACCGTTTCGTAGGTTTGCCACCGAAAATTGGTCGTTTTGGGAAAGGGTTTGTAACAGCTTTTTTCGACGCAAAACAATCATACACTGGAATCATAAAGATGGGTTCAGATCGAAGATTTAGGACTTACAAGATGGGAATATTCCTTGTACTTCAAAACGTTGGAAAACAAAGGAATATGGATCAACCTGGGAAACAGGACAATCCAGAAAGTGACCTGCACAAATTCGCACACAAGAGGGACTGATAGCGCCTGGCAACGAGAGAATTAAATGTTTGTCAAGTACAGCTATACAATGAGACATCTGTCCATCGCAGGTATCGAAATTCGATATTTAGCGTTATAAGCCCTCAGGCTTACCACTGAGCCACCGAGGTGGGAGAGAAAGGATAACAAAATGTTCTATATGTAACCTGGGATTACGTAATTTAAGAAATAAATTATTTTCCAAAAAGCGTTATTTTGTTACATACAGCTTACGTCTTCGTTACAAAATGTACACGCATAAAATAAATATGTATTGTTCATTACATATTTTCTTAGTTTACTATTTTAATGCCCTTTAAAAAGCTTAGTTTTGTTCTTGCGTTTCAGTGTTTTTAGGAGTTTGTTCCATTGTTAAACAGTCGGTAGTGTTAAAAAAAAAACACGCTCTTATATGTTTTATTTTATTTGCAAGTTAATTTAGTTTGTTTATAAGCAGAAAATGTCAAAATAGACACTATAGAATAAAAAGCCTTGCTGCAGCATTATCATATAATAGATTCTCTTGAATACGAGTTTTCTTGGAACAGAATGAAGATAAATATCCCTTGTGTTTGTTATATATTGCTGTTTTTAAGTTAAATCAGTTATAAAGTAGTGTAACGTGACTATTTTATTTTTTTAGACCATTAACAAGCTGATTCCCATTCGTATGTCCCTTGAGGATGAGCTCGCAGGGGCGGATTTTGTGGAACACAACATTCGTTACGAATGGAATACTCCATCAAAAGTCGAACTCTGCACGATCAAAGATTGCAGAGGAATAATGGAGCCTTTGACTGGAATAACGATGGAACCAACACCGAAAAACAGTAATATAAGCTCTCCAATAATAGACAAAACATCTGTAAGTCCGAAGAAAGAAAACGTGGTTCAAACCAACTCCTGAGGTATTAAGGAAAAATTAAGTAAATAAACCTGATCATTCCAGTTTTCCAAAATATATAGGCTGTACTATTCAAGATGCAATGATCTGGTATTCAAGTCACCTACAATTGTGATGGTCAGTTATTACTCTGTATATATATATTTTCTATACAAACAATTTCCATATTACTCCTTAAACTGACTGTGCTACACTTCAGACTATATAAAAAGAAGAAAAAAAATGGCTGGAGGTTCTATATCATAAAAAGTATTCAATTAATTTAATTCCGATTCGATAAATATTTCTAAAACCTTCCTTGTGGGCTTAATGTACAGTAAGTGAATCATGTATAGCTGTATAGATGGTACACGACTCCAACGTATTCATGTTTATTTTATCTGGTTCGTGTGTTCAACAATAAAGGAAGTGACAAAGAGGAAGCGAATGTTGGATCAGTTTCGCCGATGATAATTTCACTCAAACAAAACACACAAATATAAATTTAAGAGTAATTATAACTCTTAAAAACACTTATAAAATCTGTTTAAATTTTCAACATCATATACGTAATATTTCCTGTCGATAAACCATAAACATATCGGTCATAAAACTACAAGACAACTACTCATTTTTACGTTTTTATGCCACAATGTTTGGTCATCTTTAACAGACCACACACACAAATGAAATACAGAGAGTTTGGTTTTGAATTTTGCGCGAAGCTACACGAGGGCTATCTACGCTAGCCGTTCCTAATTTAGTAGTGATACACTAGTGATACAGCTAGTCAACACTACCCACCGCCAACTCTCGTATTACTCTTTTATCAACGAATAGTGGAATTTATCGTCACATTATAACGCCCTCATGGATGAAAGGATGAGCATGTTTGGTGATGGGGATTCGAACCCGCGGATTGCGAGTCAAGCGCCCCTAACCACCAGGCCTTCTAAAGAGCACAATATCTAAATCACAAGCATTATAGTGTTGTACTTCGTTACTTCTTGTCAGCTTTTGTTGTTTTTTTAACAAAGCGTAGAAGTTTAATTCGGATGTACTTTCTGTACGTTTCTTAACTCTTTAAATATCTCGAACAAAATTATATACGTGTATCGTTGTTTTTGAACAAAGTCTAGAAGTTTAATCCTGATGTACTTTCTGTACGTTTCTTAACTATTTGTTATATACCTCGAACAAAATTAGATACGTTTATTTCAAACATCATATAAACCACTTTAAAAGTTTCTTATAAATTATGATACGGTTAATGTAAATACGAGCATTAAATTTAGCATTTCGTAAGTAAACTTTCAAACTGTACTAAATGTAGCACTTTAGTGTATTCTACGAATTTCAGAGGAAAACTAAATAAGAATGTATAACAATATGTCAATCACGCTATATCTGCCAATCCAGTGCTGACGAGGCCTTTCGCCCACCACCAGGACTCATCTAGCCGGCTGTTATAACGTTTACTGATCGTTTTGGTTGCTTTAAGTTAATCAGCTGATTTTATTAAATTAACTAGTTTCACTTCCAATGACAATTTATTAAATGTCATCGAAAATCAAGCTTAAACAAAAATGTACTTCTTGTGTGATTTTAATTTTTTTTTTTTTTGGTAAATGTGTCACGTATCTTTCGCACTCATCTGTCAACAAAACTGTCGAAGGAATCCCGAAAACAACTTCCTTATAATGAATTAGACAACAAAAGAAAACCGCTATAGCAATCAGGCTCAAGCGAGTAAGGTCGTCAGTGATGTCATATCCGTACGTTTTTTTAGGCGTAAAAATACATCTATTGTACTTTGAACAACTTCCTTATAATGAATTGGACAACAAAAGAAAACCGCTATAGCAATCAGGCTCAAGCGAGTAAGGTCGTCAGTGATGTCATATCCGTACTTTTTTTGGGGGGGGCGTATGAATACATCTATTGTACTTTGAACATTTAAGTTCTGTGATGAACAAATACAATACGATTAAATCTGGTTTTCTGACAAACACCAGCATATTTCGTGTTCGTAGAACTTAGTTAAAAGACATACAAGTTCTCAATGTCAACCTTTTATTTTTTATAAATAAGAAACCGAAAAAACGTTCACATGATAGCTGTAACACAAGCTTATCATACAAGCATGTAAGTAAATTTATTTTGTAAACCTAAAAATTGAAATTTTGACATTTAGTTTATTTAGAAGTTAGTATCAAGAGCGCAAATAGTTACCTATTTCACAGATTGAACCCAGTCCAATGCCCCCCCCCCTCGCAGCATCTTGGGGGGAATTTTAAATAGTTAACAACAGTGGTTAAAGACCCCTTTAAGTCTACTGCACCAGCAAATGTCATCATTATTACTCATCGCTGCTGCGTACTCTGCTAGACGAAAAGATTGTATCGAACTAGTTTAAACTGTTTACACCACGTGCAAGATTGCTGGTTGGTTAATTGGTTTGGTTTGTTTTGAATTTCGCGCAAAGCTACACGAGGGCTATCTGCGCTAGCCGTCCCTAATTTAGCAGTCTAACACTAGAGGGAAGGCAGCTAGTCATCACCGCCAACTCTTGGGCTACTCTTTTACCAACGAAGAGTGGGATTGACCGTCACGTTATAACGCCCCCACGGCTGAAAGGGGCGAGCATGTTTGGTGTGACGGGGATTGGAACCCTCAGATTGCGAGTCGAGCGCCCTAACCACCTGGCCAAACCGGGCCTATTGTTGGTTGAATTCATAAAAATGTGCATATCGGGGAGGGGCATTCAAGTTGACGAGCATGATTGAAGAAATCGAACTATTGAATTTTTTGTGTTCCTTCCATGGAAAAAATTAAATGGTGATAGGAAATATTAATAGAACTTCCTATAGATGTCTCTACGATATTTTTTCTTTTCTTTCTTTCTTTTGTTCGGATTTTATTTTAAATTTTTTCAACGTTTTATCTTGAGTACTGAGAGTCTTCCAACTATATATATATATAACGTACTTGTTTCTGACTTTCAACTACACTGTCACCTGGTAGGACAACGGTAAGTCTTCGGATTTACAACGCTAAAATTACGGGTTCGATTTCCCTCGGTAGACACAGCATATAGCCCGATGTAGCTTTGCTATAAGAAATCACACACACACACACACAAAGCCAACGCATTTATGTCTGTGTCAATTCACAGCGTATTCTCACAAGACCCTAATTCTATTGATCTCCTTTTCCTGATGTGCGTTTATGAAAAACGTTCATCTCTTCATTTTATTCCACACGTAAGATAACTAAACGATCTTGCAGCTGGTGGTGTATATCCTGTACAGATTAGAATAAAGCACGTAATGTTCATTCATATATATAGCCTCGCAAACACGTGCGCACATAACTCATTCCAATTTTGCGGTATTTCTTCACAGCTTAAGTTTAGTATTATTGTTTTCTGTACAAAAACTTTCTTTATATCTGACTACACACTTTCTTTATGACAATTACAGTCTGTGAGATTAAAGATACTGAGCTTTCAGTCTTATTCTTTACATATGTGAGGCACACTGCAAAATGATCAGTGTTACAATATCAACAGGTTCGCCTGCTAGTACTGGAAATATCTTTACATTTCTATAAATGTTCAGAATATCATGCTCATTCTGTTGCCTAGCATATTTGTCCTTTGGTTGAGCTGTCTATAAGCGATACCTTAATATCGACAGTTTTAGCACGTTGTAAAATTGCTTGTTCAGTTCATCTTGCCACACAAAACAACACCTCGTTTTCCACATAATATAACAGTTTTTTATAACCGATGTTAAAGCAGAGTGATTCCTTTCTTCATTTTCTTTAAATACTGTCG
>NW_013666176.1:3910-28538 GCF_000517525.1 Limulus polyphemus | reverse complement strand
CATTAAACAAAAAAACATCACCCTTCCTAACAACAGGTCAATACCCAAATATGGAAATGCTTATATATATTCTAACACTTCAACAATTAAACTAGTTTAAGGGCCACTAAAATTATTACTGATATAAACTAACAAAACTTTACGGATACAAACTAACAACAGTTAATAAGGATTTCACAGTAATGAATACACAATAAAAAATAACAAGTAATTATATAAAAGATCACCTTAAAAATAAATTTTCATTTTTAATTATCTCACAGTATGATAGTAAAAACATACAATACTAAGATACTCATACAACCAAATATATTCCTTTCAATGAGTTTGAAGAGAGTTTCATATGTAGCAGAGTTATTTCATTACACTTACTGTAGTTGCTTTCAATATTTTCTGGTCCAAGAAAACTTACACATTAATTCCTTTCCAGTCATAAACCGTTGATAATTCTCAACAAAAAACTTGGCCACCTGAGAATGAAAAGATAACCTCAGTATAAAATGTACAAAATACCAAACATTCGACCAGAAAGTATGCCCCACACTGCTGGTTGTGTAATGGTTGAAAGTTTAAATAAACAGTCATTCCTATATTTATATATTTGCTAGTGTCTAGTTTTTCAACATCACAAGCTATTGTATATGGCTGAACTAATTAGAATGAAATTTGACAGAGCTTAAATGACTAAAAATTGGACAAGCAGTGAGTTTGGTAAATATTTAAATTTTTAAAATATGAACACAATGCTACATATATCATGGGTATTTTAGATAAATGGTTCATGTGTTACAACCACTTCAAATTTTCCCTTTACCAATGCCTATTTCCCAAACTCTTGTATTCAGTGGATCTGCATGCCAAGAATCATCCCCATGAAACTAATGAAAAAACAACAACAACAACAAACTTGCATGTGGTAAGGGAACTTTTCTAGAACACACATACTTTCACTGTAAAAATAGATCATTAAATGAAATTCTATAATAAACCAAATTAGTTATAGATTATTATATCAGTAATAAAATTAATAAGTAACAGATAAGAATAATGAAATCAGCAACAGTACACAACTCATTAATCTATGCATTATAATCATTATCACAATTGATATCTTTTGGTATTTCATACTCCAAGTTGAACCATTATATTATCTTTGCTTACTGTATCAATTTGTAGTTCTTATCTATTTTGTTCGAATGATATGACCAGAAGTATCAAGCACAGTACTTACATTCTGTGGTTTTAATACAGATGCTTTGTGTGGTGTAATAATAACCTGTAATGTAAAAAAAAAAACAAAAAAAACATTTGAAGTGTAATGATAAGAGATGACATTATCAAAGTTGGGAATTTACTCTTATGAATTATTCACAATAAGTCATTTGAACTTTGATTCATCACCAAACTTAATTTCTTTAACTTGTTATTTCTAATTTGATTATTATAAATATGATAGTATATATTAACTGATAACAGATAAATTGCCATATCAAAATTTAATATTTTGTTACACTGAAAATGTATTTTCGATAGGTACTTACCTTCCTTCACTCAAAGCTATATATCTCGACCTTGGTTTGCCTTCTAAACATTGCTAAACTTTAATCGCTAACAACTCACCAGTCTTTCATACCCCCTTTTATTTTTGTGCCATAAGAAAAGAAGGCACACGTGTGGGGTATCGCTCTATTTCTGGAACAGGTATGCTCTTTGCCCAATAATGAACACAGTAATACATATAGGGCAGAAAGTAACAAGCAGGCATTATGTCAGATAATACAGAATCAGCCCCTTGTCAACAGAGAGTGCATAATTTGTCCACATGTTTAGCAAGCGTTAGCATGATACATAGTGATAGTTAGTCATAGTGAGGTGCCTGATAATTAGATATAAGTATACATGGCTAGGGCTAAAAGACCGTAAATTATATATGAATAGGCCAAGTGCAGTCTGCCTATGCAAAAAGCATCCAGGGGTAGTGACTTAGGATACTATTGAGTATGTCAAGTGTGGTCCATCCTGGCAGAAAACATCCAGAGGATCACCTTATATAAGAAATTTATTCTGTGATCAACGAGTGCAGTCAGCCCGGGCAAAAGCATTAAGGGTAAGTGCCTTGGATCCAGAATATTATGTTATTGCATAATCAATAAGAATAATGACAATAGCCGTCTTCTCACTGAGTGGGTACATATGAGTTATATAATGGCTAGAGACAGCTTGAATGGGTAACAAAGAAAAACTTTAATACAAGTTTAACATAATAGCAAATGTACAACGAGTTACCCCAGTCAAAAATGAACAAATGTGTGTAAAATCCCCACCAGATGAAGACAACTAAAATATGCAGATACTGTGCAACAAATTATTGGGAGTTGTCCACATACCAGCCTGAATGATCTCCTCCAAAAGACTGGTTTAGAACAGCCAAAAATATAGTTAGATGACGAAGATAGTGCAAAGAAACATTATGTAGATGGCAACCTTCCATGCACTCAGAATATGCCAGTCATATGAGTTGATGAACCAAACCAGTGAACGTAATAGGCGATAGATCACAGGAAACACAGGAATTCCACATAACAAATAGACAGTAACAAGAACCCCAAAAAGATGCAGTAAAAACCATATAGCATAGCAGGGAATGAAATGGACAAAGTAGTCAATCTAGATCCAAATGGGAGTACAGTTGAGAAATGGAAGGCAAGGAATTAAGAGAAAAGGCTAAACAACCTTCCTGGGCAACCATTGTCCTGGAAAGGAAGGCCCAATCTTGACAGAGGATAACATACAAAGAATTGTAAAGGAAGCAGGAAACATTAATAGCACAAATATCAGAATGACAATGACCAAATGCCAGGAAATAGGTCTTAAGGGAAAGATGGTACAAGGAACACCTTGCAATGAGTTCAAAGGGAGAACTGGACAGGGCATAAAGGACAACATTGAGTTCCTAATCTGGAAGAACAAAGGAACGTGGTAGATGGACCAGATGAAGGGAATGGAAAAGGAGGGGAAATAACCAGGGGCAAGAGAAGGCTTTTCATAAGTGGGAGAATGGAAGGTGTATGACAGGGAAGCCTTATAAACAACAATAGTTGAAACAGACAAACCCTGATCAAACAACCAGGTCAAGAATTGGGACAGGCGAGGACCAGAAGAACAGGATGGTTGGAAGCAATGGCAAATAGACCATGGCAAAGTCTGAAGTAAGACCAACATCTTTGATACATATACAAGGGGAAAAGACAAATGATACAGGCAAAGAAAGATGCTACACGAGGGGTGAGTCCCTGAGGCAAGGGATCAGACAAAAGCCACAAGTAAAGATGGATTTTGGTAACATTGGAAGAAAAAACATCTGATCCCAGTTGTCAGAAGAGCAATCAGAACAAAGATAATAGCAGGGGCTGTTGCTCCAGTAAGGACCAGAGCAGAAGGAACCTCATCTGAGCCAGTCAATACAGAGCAACCAGCGGAACACAACAAGGATTGGTCTGAATAAGGGAAATGACCTGGAGATGAGTCTGATCAGAGGATAGATGCAAGTGAAGATGCCTCCAATCTTGACTGAAAGCATCCACCCCAGAGCTGAGGAGGTGAGGAACTGGAGACCAAAAGGAAGGAAATTTGGCATTCCAGTGAGTGGCAAATGCATATATATATGCAGTATTCCAAGTTGAGAATACACCCACAGAAATACCTGAGGATGAAGGGACCACTTGCTTGGTATGGAATAAGTGATCAGCCACAAGATTCATAATTCCAGGAACATGACATGCGAGAACAGTCATGTCATGGTTGTTAGTCTAGTACAGGAGATCCAGAGTCTGGAAACACAGAGATCTGAACTTGGCTCCCCTTGCTTGGTGATTTAGATGATGACAGTGGAATTGTCAGAATGAACCACAACCACCTGACCCTGCAGGAGTGGGAGAAAATGATACAGAGCCCAACGAACTACCAAAGGTTCCAAGATGTGGATATAGAAAGTTGCCTCCTCGACTGACCACCAACTCAAAATCTCTTGAGAATCGAGGAAAGCCACCCACTAAAATCCACCATGGAAGCATCTGTGAGCAGATGGGACTCTGGACGAGGAGGAGAAATAGGAACCCCTATGGTGTTCAAGTCCCTGTTGAGGGGCACCACCTGATCGATAGCTCATTTGTGTATGAAATCTAAAACAGACTCGGCAAGATGACTGGACGAGGTACGATCCTGAGGAGGAGGGAAGGAGATCTGAGAAGTGGATAGAGGGGGAGCAGAACTGAAGGAAGTAACCCACAAAAAGAACCCATAGAACCCACAAAACTGTCACGATGTGTAGCCAAAAAGATACATAAACTAAACATACTTAAAGAATGTACAAATTACTATCGAACTAACAAAATTCAAAAATTTTTAGAGACTACATATATAAAAATAACAAAAATAACAAACCTGCAAAACTAAGAAAGTTGACCTAAAACATAAAACAATAAGCAACACCTAGAGTATAAAACCACTAAACAAACCAATAAGATAAAATGCCCTTAAATATCGAACATACCAGTCCACAAAAAGAATTCATAAGACAAAATACATGAAAGTAAAACAAACCCTGAAGAACATGAGAATAAAATGGCACTCAACTAACAATAACAAATTTTGGCTCAAATCTAATCTCCAATTAGATTTGACTAGTAGCAAAGAAAAAGGAACCTACAAACTAAATAACAAACAGTGAAAAGAAGTAAAAGTAACAAACCAACACACCCACAAATTTAGTCAAAGTTACAATTACCCAAATAGTAAAAATCATGCAAAACCAGTATTAATACTAAAAATTAAACAAAAACAATGTAATAATAAAATTATAAATGCAAGTTTAAACTAAAGTAACCTAGATGGTAAAAGAAGTATAAAAATCCAACTTACCAAATACTGAGCAGAGAAGACATGAAAGACTGAAATTATCGAGTGCAGATATTAGGTCCATCCACACAAACTCACTAAACATGGGTATATCTACAGAGAGTGAGGAATGCACATTGAAAACTTACCACCGATCTCCTGGGAAAAAGAAAAATACCTAGCCCAGCAGATTACTTGAAGGCACAGTAACAGGTGGAAAGTGCCATAGAAAGAAATTTCCAACCAGTAGATATATCCAAAAAATCGTAACGTGAAAAAAAGAAATCATCAGCCGAAGGTAAGACACAAACTCCCAGTGAACTAAGCCTGTGCTTCCCCAGCAGACATTGTCGACCATGAGACCTCAAAACACATCTCAGAACAATTGTCTACTATTGCAGGAATTTAATCATCACCTGTATTAAATCTCAAATTCATATGAACAAATTAGAAATCGGAAAACAGAAATATTTTTAAAACAAACAAGTAAAAACAATGGAAATCAAATACAAGAAGTCAAAACTGATATAAATTTGTGATCAAGCACAAGCAACATTTTGTAGTTACATGGAGAATGAGTTAAAACACATGTCTATACACTAAAATGCTAATCAAGAAAGTGAGGATTGTGCTAAAATAGTATAGGAAGCTACCTGCTCTAGTATAGATGGCACAGTATGATTGGTGGAGGATAATCACTTGTTCTGAAATGGATCGAAAATAAAGAGATATAAAAGATTGGTGCTCTGTTAGTGAAAAAATTTAGCAATGCCTAGAAGGCAAACCAAGGTCAAGATAGCATTGGGTGAGTGTTGTACCATTTTGGGATTACTACTATTACTAAACAGTAAAATGTGGAAAGAAAGTACCACATATTCATACTTATGTAGGTATATAGCACTTGAAAAAATATATACTTAAAATATATTTACATGTAAATATTTTACCTCAGGTCTATTCCAAAGTGGACTGGAAGTAGGCAGAGGCTCCTCTATAAAAACATCCAGAGCTGCACCCGAGATCCACCCCTGACTATAAGAATGTTAACCCTTAGTACTGACCACAGAGGTGGAATTATCAGTATAGCACTCCAGTTTGTTCCAGTGTTTACACTTTTCAAAATTATCCAGGTATTCAATATTGAAAACTCTAACTAGGTAATATTACAGCAGGTAATAATAAAGTGTATGAATTAAGTCTTAGTTTTATCAAAATAAGAATTACAAGTATGTAAGATTATGAAATAGAAAAGATGTTTTGAATATTTTAGTTAGAAATTCAAGAGCTTACTTCATTACAGTAAATAAAAGTATAAAATAATTTAATTGATGACCTCTGCGTGTATTTTCTGCATTATTCTATGAAAAGTGCAAAATATATGTCATTACATCAAACCGAACCTTCTGCCTGGTTTATTTGATATAAAAATTTGTTCTAACCTCTACAACTTTTTACATCTTGCATTGCACAGAGACCTCGTAGCTCAAGTTACATAAATGAATGTAATCCCTGAGCAGCTAACATGCAGACCTCACTAAGAAATTTATTTAACATTTTTATGTATGTTTTTATATTTAACCTCCATAAGTTTCTAATTTTTACACATTACTTACTTTTATAAGAATAAATACAAACTATACTTAAAAAGCAAGAAATTTAGTATTATGTTTTGCCTCTTGTTTTTTTGTTTTTTTTGCTGTTGACTCACCCATGAAATCTAAACATTGTTTCTTGTAAAGATGATACTAGTACTGAAATTGCAGGGTAAAAACAAAAACGTTTTTTTCATCAGGTGGTCTGCTCTAATGTGTAAATTTACCATGCTGTCAGCTGATTAGAAAACAAAATAGTTATTGCTTGAAATAGATATACACACTTTTCATAGGCTATATGCATTTTTAAACAGGGTACATTTGGCATAAGTATTTTTAAAAGGGCTAGAGCCAAGGCTGCTCTTTCCTTCTATTTGAGTAAATAATATTTAAATAACAAGAAACTGTGCATGTTTATGTATAATGTAAAACTTTTGGTTTTAAATATTACAATTTTAAATGAAGACAACTTTTTATACTTTCATAATGTTTCTAATGTAACTCTTTAATGACTATGACTTTTGTTTTAATTATCACTAGAAAATTTTATTCATATTATTCAAATAATGTTATATTTTCTTCATTTAAAAGGAAAGTAAATCACAGCCAAAATAACTACTGACAGTGACACATAAACTTACTTCAAGGCATTAATTAAATCCTCTTCTGATATAATATCCCCTCTTCCAACATTGATGAAAAAAGGTTCCTGTAACATATGACAGGTTTTACTAAAGTTAAGTGAAATATCAAATTCTGAAAGATAAGAAAATTACACACAGTATTAACAACAAATAGCAATATGAATCAAATTTATCAAGTGGTGAAATTCTCCTTAAAATACAAATTATAGAATCTGGCCACAAACTGTGTGCAGTATTAAATTCCACACAGTATTAACAACAAATAGCAATATAAATCAAATTTATCAAGTGGTGAAATTCTCCTTAAAATACAAAGTTAAGAACTTAGCTTCATACTCTTTGGAGTATCAAAATTTCTACAAATTTATGGAACTTCTTCATGCACTGTTCAAACTGAATTGTCAAGAAATACAAAAAGTAAAAGAATTCAATATGAGCATCTAAAATGGATGTGGTACTATGCACTCTTAAAAGCAGTCCAGAAAGAATTAAAAAAAACTGTCTAACACTGTACACCTCATCTGCTGTCATAAACTTTAAGTGAATAAGGTCATTAATAAAAAGTTTTGTTGATGCTTTTTTCCTCAGTTTACTTTTTTTAAAATACCATCAATATAATATAATTCTGTTGCTTGTACAAATCATTAATGTCCCTACATTGACTATTTAATCCTCATTAGCACACCTTTGAAAGGTTACGTTTTGGAACACCTGGGGTCCAACCAGATCACAGCATAAAATTATCATTATAGTAAGCTCTGGATTGAAATTCCAAAAACCAGTTGCATTACAACTTTTATTAGGGTTAGCATGGAATGTGAACAACATAAAAATATATATATTCTAGAGGAAATATGTTAACAAATCAAGAAATTATAAAATTACATTGTTCCTCAGTATACAATGAGTGATATTAAACCATTCCTTATACGAACGGCATATCAAAAAATGCCAAAGTTTTATTATACTCCTATATTCAAGTCATTATCTACTAACATATGACGAGATCACCACAATACTGCAAAATTCAACTCAAAGAAAACTGAAAGTGTACGTTGTGGATCACCTTGGGTCTGACCAGACCCCAACACAAATGTACCCTTATAGTAGGCTATGGATTGAAAGTCCAATAAGTAGGTTATTTAAACAATTATCAAATGAGGTTTCTATAAAATAGGACATTTTAATCAATCATCACAGAGAACACTTGTTGAGGAATGAGATGTGTATACATACATGCTTATAACATTAATGTTATAAGCTAACAATCGAGATGATACCGTATTACTTTGATGAATTACCCTCAACAACAGCCTATATAGTGAAATAAACGTTTAGAAATTTGTTTCGTATGGTATAGGTGAACTGCATATATAGTGAAGGTCAATAATAGAATAAATATTATATTATAACCAGGTACTTCATCTGCCTGTTTAAAAAAAAATAGGGTCATATTGATCCAGGGTTTCTTTTGATAGTTACATGAACTGATATAAATTTGTAATGATTATGTAAAAAGATACAACCGATATAGTTGTTAAAGTTCATGTGGACCCCAGGTGTACTGATGAGGGTTAATCTTTAATCTTTAAATATTCTATCTAATAATTATTTCAATTAGTGAATTAAAGTTTCTGTTGGGTTTTGATTTCATAACTCAAGTAAAAGGTTTGTTTTTTAAGCTATATAACTATAATGACTTGTTTTTATAAATAACAGTATATGTGCATAAAAAAACCTTTGTCTGTCATCAGTATATTTTAAAAAATTTTGCTACAAACTTTGGAATAATTTAAAACACAAACATAAATAAAATACACTGGGCTGTAGCACTGAAATAAACAACGCAATTAAAGGTACAAAAAGTTTAATTTTTGTAATTAAAGAAAATCTGTTAATTACTGGCTCCTCGAATCTGCTTATGTCAGTGTGCTACCAGGAAATATCACACATTTTACTAAAACTTTAAAAAATTTTTTTTTCCCTAAAACAGAGAAAATATCTAAGCTTTCATAAGTTGCTGATTATGAAAAATAATAACGATACTGATGTTGAAAGTCTTAAAACTTCACGATACAACATCTTCGCAAACAGATGAAAGTCACTCACTTTCTGACACATTTTTAACACGTCTCCATTCAATAAACCCTCGGTATGTGGAGTACTTGGAAGGATATTACAGATGTAGTCACAGTAGGGTAATATTTCTGATATATCTGTCACAACTCTAGTAAAAAAAATATTTTGGTATTATATTCAAGAAAATCAAGTAACAAAGTATTTTAATTCCAAAAACATTTTCAGACCAGCTTAAATCACTAATCTTAGTTAATGAAAACAAACTCTTTAACAAAAGAAAACCTTTATTAGTCTTGATTAACTCTAGAAATATTGATGGGATCCATGTAAACTCCATCAGTTTTTAAACATATATTTGCATAAAAGTGTTCTTGGATCCCTGATTTTGTTGGATACAAGGCCAAATATAACACTTGTGTCACACACAAAAATATAAATACAAATACCATCAATATTGCAATTAATCCCACTAATTATAACTGGGGTTCCATTTTCTTTTGGCCAGCTCTTTACATCAAGTGTTGATACAGGCAAAATTATAAAATCATTCAATATGTGGATTCACATACAGTTTAGTAAAGGTTATTAAAAACAAGTTAGTAGTTTGAGGTTTAGAGCAATTTTAGTTTTTTAGAAATATTACACTTATAGCACAATCTCTATACTGTAAATCTGCACAACGTTAATGTCTGGGGTGCTCCTTGGTCCACTGGACCAACCCCTGAAACTGTGAAACTATAAATAACAGAACTTTGATTTTGTCAAGTGTATCTTCATGAAATTTGGCAAGCTTTCAGTCCATTTTAGATTTTTTAATACAGCATTTCTACTAAAGATTGTTTTATGAACTTTTGAAGCCTTTACAGAGTCAGTATTAATGAAAGGTGTTATTTTTGCTAAGAACAAAGTTACTTCTTCTAACCCTAGAATTCTCATATTTTCTTGGTACAGCATCTAGGAACCTCTTAAATGAATATCATCTATTTTCCTACATTTTATTTCTTATTTTCTCTACCCTAAAACTAAGAGCATACTTGATTTTTGAATATGTAAGGAAATCATCAATATACGGTTGAAAATATGAAATAAGACAAATAATACCATTCATTCTTTTAAACTGGCTGCAGTATTTATTAGAAGGTTCCATATTGCTTTTATATTCCAGTTTTATATTATTCCATATTACAGTTTCAAATGTTATATTTTTACATCTCTTTTCTTTTATAGTTTTATTCCAGAACTTTGTACCCACTAAAGAAGCAATCCTTGCTCCACAACTCAAATCACAGTGACAGTCATGAGTGGTTTCCAGCAGACCATAATATAAACAGCACTTGATCCCATGACATGCATATTGGTTAACTTGAGTTTGGGGAGTTTTAGATATTTCATTTTTACTCTGTTACTTTTGTAAAAAATATAAAACAATAATTATAACATACAGATAAAAAATGATTTGTACCACTAATTCCTTTTTGTACTAGAAGAGAAAACGTTCTTCCCGAAGCCTCATCTAATCTCACAAATTTGGTTATCCAAAAAATAAAGTATGTAGTTATCAAACATGCATTTTAGATCTCAAAATATATATCAGTCACTATAATATAATGTCTCAAACTACTTTTATTAATTTGGCTTTCTAAGTAAGGCATACATAGGTTAAAGAAGTTCTGTTAGCTATTCGGAGCAGCAGTATGATAACAAAAAACCACAAAATTCTTATGAACGGAATATTTTTCCCCACCAAGACCGAAATATTTTAGTAAGCATTATTTAGAAGAGGATTTGTGCTTCCTATTGGTTTATAAACATGTCTAGCAACCATGTAAAGTAGCAAACAATCTCACAATTCAGAGAGGTGGAAGGCCTTATCTGGTTGTTTGATATCTCAACAAATCAAGAAAATAGGAGGTGTAACTTTTAAATTCTTGCTTATAATTATGTATTATTTGTGTTTCTACTTAGTTGGAAACTGCAGCAGCCTATTTTTGAAGTTAAAAAATAGCGAAGTGTATAAATCAAAGATCAGATACATCATGTGGTAGAGGAAAATGAAGACTGAGAATTTCATTATTTCCTTTTTTAAATTAAAAAAGTTAAAACTTCAATAACATAAAAATTTGAGTTGTAAACTACATTCACATGCCAAGTTTACAAATTTAGTTTGATAATAAATTTGTTTTATCAAATTTTCAATATAGCAATGTAAAAGTCATGACAAACATGAAATATCCATTCCTGTAAGCACAAGGTTAACACAAATATTTATCAGCATCTTTACACCTTCAATCACATGTCCAACAGAAAGTTGCAGAGCAGCATGTAAACATTTCAAAAACTGAATTCTCTAATAGATTTAGCTTTTACTGACATAAGTCAAAGTATTTCAATATTTGTTCTTATTTATACATTGCAATACAAGCTAAATATCTTTAAAAATTCTTTAAAGGCTCCTACTAAAATCTAGTAAATGATGAAATACTAAATGGTATAAGTTAGATTTTTCATTATATTAGCTAGATATGCACCTTCAATATTTGAGAAGTTAAAGAAACTGTATGTTTATAAAAGCTAAATTTAAAAGTATAAGAGATTCGATTGGTTATTCATGAATAAATATCAAGAATATTTAATTGTGATCTTAATCCATTTTAACCTAGACATCTTGTTTTAGTTCGAAGTACAGAACTTTAAAAAGAATAACTTTGTACAAATTGCTCAGTACGAAAGTAATATACATGACAATAATATGAAACACAGGAGGTCACATTTTTATAATCCAAAACATAAACAACATATGGATAAAAAACTAAGTATATCCACAAGGTCTCATAAAAACTTCTCTAAAGATAGGCCGGTGAGTTGTATTTTGTCCTGTGCTAATCCCATGTCAAGCAAATGCTTTAACAACTAAACTCGAGATTAATCCACTAGCAACTGCTAATAAAAATTTTTTAACAACTACTAGTAGATTAATCCTTTAGCTGAGTTGATAGAGCACCTCATGGCTTGCAAGAGTTAGATTACCACAAGACAAATTTGTGCTTTTCCCACAACTCTGAGGTAAGACCCAAAGATGGGTCTTGTATTGAGAGGGAAAGAATGTGGTAGTAATTGGTCCAATAGACTGATCCTGTGCACATTCAGTTAAGTATTACACTGAAGTAGAGAATGTATGTGCATGTTGACTGGTTATACAAAAACAAATAATAGGTGGAACTGCAGTCCATGTTTTATTAATGATACGAGATATAAATAAGCATTGTGGTTGTTTGAGTTGTTAACAATTGTATTACTAGCAGCTGCTGCATTTTGGAGAAGTATTGGCAACTATAATTATCATCAAACGTGGCAAGCTGTTAGTCAACAGTATAAGTATTATCATCAAACGTGGCAAGCTGTTAGTCAACAGTATAAGTATGTTGTACACAAAAAAAAAACAAATCAGATGTGTTACTTTATTTTTGTACTAAATATATGTCTGTTAAATTGCTAAAGTCAGACTGACTCAGATTCTAACAAGTTGGGGTGAAAAGTGTGTTCATGTAACTAATAAAAGTACTTTTTTTCCATCATACAGTTCACAATCTGTATTTACATAACCTCTACAACATCCTAAATGTTTATCTAAGGTTTTTTTCAATATACCTATATACTGTATCTGATATTCTCTCTACTGTAACACAAACTATTCCAATATCAGAAATGTAATGTAGTTGATTTCGTGAAATATTGACAACTCTGACATCATATTAGATGGCATTCTGTACAAGGTTGGGGAATGCATCTTTTGACCTTCACCTGTGCACATTGGGTCAAAATATTCTTCCTGTCCTAAATTTAAAGGAAAGTTATTTGAAACACAAGTCTCGATCTCTCTTATAGAATATAAAAATTTATTTTGAAATATATTTTTCGTTACACAATAGTTATTATAATAAATACTGACATTATGGCATCAAAGCTTTAATTTGGTTTACAGCAACTTCAGAAATGTTTAATAACTATCTTACTTATCAAAGTCAGGTTTTTTTGTTTTATGAGTACTTCTCACCAATCCCAGTACCGTAGCATCTCTCTGTTTTAAAAATTTGGCAACTGTAATGAAAACAAAAAAAAGACATCATCATATACAATCAACATATGTTCTACTCATCCAAACAGCTCTATTACACTTAGGCTTAGAGACAAAGAATAACTTATTAATTAATGTTTCATTAAATTATAAAATAAAAGTTCTGAAAATTAAAACTGTAAATTTCAGTTCTTTGTTTAGATAGAATAAAACTTCAGAAATACAGCAGAGGATTTGATAAAGCTTAGGAGTAAAGACTCAAACATTTTAAGGACTTTTTTTTTGTTATAAACAGTTTTAAATAATCACATATATATGTTTCAAGGTGATTCCTATTTTCTTACATTACGAATAAACCAAGTTTTCTTAAAAATTTTAAAATATTACATTTATTTAAATAGCACTTTAGTAATTCAAGCAGATTCTTTCTGATACTTAAAATATTTCATTAGTTTACATTAAAATGCAGCATGTATGAGTTACATCAAATTAAAATGGTAAAAAAGTACTTGTAAATAGACATTATATTTAAAAAACAGGTTATGAAGAGCTAAAATATACATTAATAAAAAGAAACTTAACTGAAAAGAATACATAAAACATAACAGAAAAGTAGGAAGAACCACAAGCAATATACAGCAGTAGCAAATACTACATACATTGTTCTCCCATAGTACTTGTTTCTTATCTAAGTTATTAAAGTTTGTAAGTTCTAATTTATTCCACTAAATCTTGACGAAACTCACCTCCAAACAATTGTGTTAAGGAGGGGGAAGATTCTACAAGAATGTATACAATTAGTGGGGCTCTCCTGGTCCCAAGAGCAAGAAAATAGAGAGAGCACATATGATTGCTGAAAAGCTGCATCAGATCAAGATGCCATTGTTTATGAATTATTACCAAAAACACATTAGAAAGAAAAGGTGCAAGACAGAACTAAGGCAACCTGACAAACTACACACACAAATAAAAACAACAACAAGGTACCTGAGACAAAATGGAAGAAAACTGAGGGCAAGGTCGAAAACAGGTATGTACAAGTCCCCCCAGTAAAGCTGTTAAGGTCATAATGGAACACCTCCAAAAGAATGTGAAGCATAAAAATGAACAAAGATGTCAAGTAGATCAAGAAAAAAGGAGGAGATCCCTAAACTAAAATAAAAGATTGAGGTAAAAGAGGCTCATGCACGAGAGGAGCCCAAAATTCAGTAAAAAAATACTGGAGAATGAGAAAACAAATGATGAAACGTGAATAATACAAGCAGTGAAGGATGAACTTTAGAATCTTTGATACACATTGGGAAGAGTGAACAAAAAACAAAAGCAGATGTGGAAATAATAGTGGTGTAACATAAGATGGTACAAACTCAGCTGAAGTAAGAGAAACAGGAGGTTGGAAATCACGGATTTCAGATCATAACTGAACCAACCACTGGTGCACAATGGCTGTAATATCACCAGCTGTCAGTGACTCCAGTTACCATGACATTACTGGAAGACTCCTGTGAAAGAGTCTTAAAAACCTCAGAAATGTGGAAACATGAATGCATAATCCATGAAACTGGTTTTCATGATTACTTTGTGTGCACTGCCGTGCAATTTCCTGCACACGCCACAAACCTTGAACAAAGTTCCCACCCCTATACATGTCACCGTGTATCGAGTCAGCCTATGATGTGATCATCCTTAGACTATAGCTCTCCATAAATAGGAGGGCAACAATTCCTTTAGGTGTGGCAATTCTCATGAGCATATGAATGCACAATCATTCTTTCTTTGGCATTGTTTCTCTTCAGATGTTCTTTTTTGCGTTAGATGTTTGTGCTTATTGTTTTGACCTTTTAATACTATTTGTAGTGTAGTTTTTTCTCTCCTTAATTTTCTTGCCTTAACGAACGAATGATACTGAATTGTAAGTTCATCAGTTGGGAATTTCATTTGGATTATCTTCAGTTAGATTTTTTTTAATCAATTTTTTATTTTTGGGACACACATCCCATTGTATTTAATCAAGCATATGGTCATCATTAGATCTAGGCACCATACCTGTCTCAGTTTCTTTCTATAAGTAAAAAAGAAAATTGAAATTTATCTACTACGTATTTTACAAAAGCAAACCACCCCCATCTATAGATTATTTCTCTTTTGTATTCTTTGCGACGTATAATCCAAGAGATGTCTTTACATCATAATATAAACTGTAGCAGGAATGAGGAATGCCAATTTGATTAATGGGTGATCAACAACTTACTTTTTGAGTTACTTTGTGAAAAGATGCAGAAACACTGCTCGCTTCTCAAAGAGCAAAATACAAATCACTACTGGTTCTGCAATAAATCCTGGTCACACCTGCAAATTGTTTGTTCAATCAAGGTAATGTGTTGTAATTCAAGGATAAACATGCAGACAGTTACCTGATCTCCACAAACCTCAAAGTTTGTGGATTTGGTATATAAAAGGAAAAGTGCTGTGAATTGTTACACAAGAGAAAGGCTCTTAATATTTTACCTGTGGATCCCAGAGTTCCAGCTCCAAGTATTCCAATGGTAAGTTCATTCAACTGACGATACTCATACAACTGAAAATCCCTAAAAAATAATAATGAAGTTCCATAAAGCTATTTTGCTGTTAACTTCTTAGTTGTCAGAGAAAAAGATAATGTACTAAATACTGCTACCGATTCACAATATTCACAATGTCATGCAAAGAAAATGCAAGAATCAGGAGTAATGTATCCAGTTATATTTTAATTAAAATAGTTTTAGCAAATTTGTATTTTTTTGCACATCGTTATTTTTTATTGATCATAATCATAATATTTAGTTATGTAATGAAATCAGCTTGAGTTTTTTAAAAAAAAACACGATTAATATGGTTCATATAATCAAAACAACTCAGGATATTTAAAGCCATTTTCATCTGAGCAATGTCATAAAAAAAGTTGATGTTTTCTAACCTATCTCTTGTAATATATATTTCATATGGACAATATTTCTACAATCCAGGCTGGAACATACTAAATCCATTTGAGGTCATGTGCTAAATTCAGCCAAGGTTGTAATTTTCCGAGTCCAATCACAAAAGCTATCTATTTTATCATGAGATAACTGTATTGTATCCTACTTTACTCTATGTGGAGGGCTGCAGTATGACTGTCATGTGAAGCTGAAGTACTTTCAGTTTTTTCTGAATGGTCAGCGACAAAATGAATTGTGAACCCAGTTTTTACATTTTAAACAGATTTGTTTTTGGCTTGAAGGAATCACCACTTACTATAGAAAACTTGTCTTTATCATACATTCTTCAATCTGCTCATCATATGTGCTTGTTTATTATTATCTAAATACAGTTATCCATCTACTTTAGTTTTTACACTACAACATAATAGTTCTAGTGCTAATAGATACGCTGTTTTGGGTTTCTTTTTCTCAAGTAATAAAGTGTTTCATTTTTATTATTACTATGTTTCCTCTCTTTTATTCCACCCTTTATAGATAACTAAATCTATCCTTTTACCTACTAGGTCTCCAAATCTTTAATTGTTGTGGACATCAAGTAATTATAAAATTGTTTTATCCTTAAATGACCACAAATTTATAGAATCATTATCCAAATGATGACAATATCTTAAATGTAACCAAAAATGTGGACTAAGTAATCAGTTTTAAAACACACGGTTATTTTATATATACATATAGTTTATTCACCTACCATACATTTTTTTGTGTGATTCCCACTTTTGGTAGAATTTTCTCTCATTATTAATGATCTGACCAATAATGTATTCAACCATTGCATTCCCAGAACTCACATCTGCACATCTTATAATTACAAAGCAAAGACAAGGCCGGTCAGGTCCATCTGCAAGAATATGACAAATGGGCCTTAGCAGGGCTGGGCAGGGATTTATAAATCCAAGTGCCATGGCTGGGATACATAAATCCATTTTACTATAACTAATGCTGTTTCCTCTCTTTTGTGCTATCCTTTATAAATAACTACACCTGTCTTTCCACATACTATGTCCTCGAATCTTCAATTATTGTGGATATCAAGTAATTGTAAGACTGTTTTATCCTTGAATTACCACAAAGAATCATTATCCAACATTGATGGCAATATCTTAAATGTAACCAAGAAGTGTGTGTGTGTGTGTGTTATATAAAAAGTTTCTTCACCTACCATACTATTTTTTTTTGTGATTCCCACATGTGGTAGAATTTCCTCTCGTTATTAATGATCTGACCAACAACATATTCAGCTATTAAATTCCCAGCATTCATATCTGCATACCTTGTAATTACAAATGGTGGTTCGGGCTTAAAAAAATAAAACAAGGATTATCCATAGTGTCACTTCAAATAATTTTATTATTTCTGTTACTGATAAACAACTAATACTAATAACAAATTAGATAAATCATTGTCTAGATTTGAATTATCTTGACCTTTTAAATTTATGTAATAAATAGATCTTACACAAATGTCACCAGTAGCTTTTAATAAATTTATCCATATTTTGTTTTTACCAATCCTTCAAAAGAATGTTATATGTTCCATCAAGAATACAATGTCAATACTGTAAGGTAGTACATGTGCACCATTAACTTGTGCCATACACAGCCAACAGGTTTGTGCCTGTTCCAAAAACTGTTTCACTGAATACTGTGTTGTATTTTCATTACTTCACCTGACTTGTTGCAATTATTAAAGTTCTCATTCTGTCACCACTATTTTCATGATGTTGTATGTCCAAACATGAACCTAACACAACAAAAGCAGTTCCCAATATAATAACAACACTAGAATATGGTATACAGAACATACACAGACCAACACATTAACAAAGAAAACTTGTGTCAATGACATCCTGATAAACTGATAAAAAATCTTTTTAAATATGTCATTGTTACCCGTGCAGCATAAAAACAAATTTTACCTTATTTTTAAAAAAATTGAAGGAGATACAAATAATGCAAAACATTTTTCAAGCTAAGATTGTGTCTGTTTGTTCACATCTTTCAGCCCCTATAATAGTAGGCCTATAAAGATATGGAATAAGCATATGCAGGTTTAATGTCTTTGACATCAAATTTTCAGTGTCAATGAGAAACTTTGAAATATAATTTTTCCACAGAAGACAGACCAGGCCATACTATAAATTTAAAATTTAATTTATTTTCTTTAATTTTTATGCTCTCATAAAAATATGACCATTTGACATATACTGTTACATGAAAAGCAAAATTTTGATCATTTCTTTTTAAAAATAGCTACACATCAGCCCTCTGTTCAGATAATAAGGAAGGCTAGTAACTAATACAAAAATGCTACAACAGTCAGAAAAGTCTGGATATAGTTGTGCAATGACAAAACATTGTTAACTGATAATATTATTGTACCTTGGTGATAGAAAATTATGACATCTCCAACATTGGTTACTGTCATATATTTCATAACAAAAAACAATCAGCTTTAAATTATTTTTCTTCCCAACGTACTATTTTTCATCTCATTTTGAACTATTAAGTAGAACATAAGAAGCTTAGAAAATTTAGCTTTACTTTCTTGTTCAAAAAAACTAAAATAAATCTTAAGATATAAATTATCCCTTTTTATTTTTCAAGAAAGTTACTTATCAATAAGTAGAGAAAAATGGTATTGAGACTATCGTTTTTTGTCCATCTGAATACTCAATGGAATCTAATACAGATGCTAGTTTCTCAATTTTTGTTTTTTACTTTTCTGTTTAAAATAACTATTTACTTTAAAAATATTTACTCACTTTTAGAACATAAATCAAATTTCCATGATGTTCTATTAACAGAAAGATAAAACACATATAATGTAGCTATTGTAGTTAAACCACAGCCAGCTTAATATACCACATAAATATACCTTTTGAGGATCTATGAACTGGATTAAAGGTTCCATACCTAGAATGAAAACACACAATTTAAAATGGTTTAATCAATATATCATTAAACACTTTATTCAAAAACTAAATACTTCCTTGTTATCGATAAAATATTTATTCTGGTATTACAGTAGATTATGTCTAACAGCTACATTAAAAACTGGGTCTTATTCATAAAATATGCAGAAAAATTCATTATAACCCTGAAAAAAGTCTCAAATCTTATTTCAAAATTATACATCAAACACAAAAATTGATAAAACTGGAATTATACAAAAAATAAAAATAAATAAATTTGACCCAATCTTTGCAATCAATTTTGACTAGCAAAAAAAATTCATTATTGAGTTATTCTGTGTAATTATTATGTGTGATATAAATCACATATTAATACCATCAATAAATTATAATCTGTTAAGGAACTGTTAATAAATCTTGTGTGTGATTTTATAATTAAGAAGTCTCACATCTTTGTTTGTTCCACATAAACTTTCATCAAGTTGGTGATCATCATTGCCAATGACTGCATATTTCCTAGTATTTAAAATAAATACTAACTATAATGTAGCCACAGCCTCTTCCGTAGGACAGACGTGCAAGGACAACCTTGAATGACCAAATGGTTCCTTGTTGTCCATATGCTATTGTACTTTTTTAAAATGTCCCCTATCAGTCTCACATCATCTTGAAACTCATTGTCTCAACTCAGTAATGCAGCTACAGCACTTGAAAATTCTATAACAGTAAAACTGGAAGCTATTTTGGCTTGTGACTCTTACATGCTGTCAGAATATGTTTTTCTTTCTTCTTCTTCTTTTTTCCTTTTGTCAATTTTCAAATAAAACGCTTTTACTTATACGTCTTAATAGTATAAATATATGTGTTGTCACTGGGCTTAAGATTCTTCAACAGTAGGTGTCTGTGACTTCTTTAGTTGTTAGCAATAATTTGATGAATAAACAGCATGCCCTCAGGTCAGAACTGGGGGGTGGGGGGCAATTGGCATGGGTATACGATTTTGAGGGGGCCTACTTCCGAATACAGAATAAACATGAATGTACTATTGTATTTACTGCTTCTTATTACAGTACTGTACTCTATTGTCTTATATACATTTTGAATAAAATTGCTTGCCATTACCTTTTTTATAAATCATTCTAGTTCTTTTATTTGTTTCTGTTACTTGTAAGTACACCATGTACACTACATGTGCATGTACATACCCATACATAAATCATATGTATTTAGCACAGATTACAAAAAATACTTAATGAGCAGTTTGAAACGGGCCTACATTTCCATCTGGCCTGGACCTATTACCACCTTTGCACGGGCCTGCATGCACTTCACTTGATTTCAAAATAATATATATATATTCGAACAAGTTAAACATATGTACAATGAATTTTTCACAATATAGAAATTATAGGCATATCATAAACAATATATGTGTATTTCTCTTCTTCTTGTACTAAGTCCACTTAGGCCTATTCAACTGCTTCAGCATTTCAGTTGACAAGCCGATCTATCTTCTCTATTACTATTAGTATTACTATCGCACTAGTACTACTAGTAGTATCCTATGTGCGATTTAAGTTACAATACATCACAATTGTGGCGCGAGTTACCGTAATCGTTTGGTCTTCTTTCTTCTGAATATCCTCTGTTCCTTTTATTAAAGTGCACTCAGGTTGATTCATTTATTTTCGAACCACGCTTTGGCGGAATAAATTATTTTTCTTATCTTATTTTCTACTGTTAGTTTTACTCTATATTAACGTTAGGCCTATCATTTCTACGGTAGTAAATTTCACGCTGCACTTTCCTCGCCTCTAACTTTACTCTCACTCGTCTCACATTATTTATATGCTTATCATTTAATCGTCTGTTCACATTATATATTCTCTAAGTCAATGTATTGCACGAGACATTTAATAGTCTCAACATCAATGACTTATAAATACAACTTCCTACAATTATAACAGATTATTATAACAAAAACTAGACAACAATAAAATAATAAATTAAACAATAATATTTAAACTGATCAGTCTTTTATATCATGACACATGTATGGTTTGGAAAATTTTTAGGGTTTCCAGGTAAAACTGTACCATGGGAATGTTTTTTTCTTGTATACATATATAAGTAGATGAATTCCTGTAAAAATGTAAATCTACAGACAAAGCAAACAATTTTCTTAAATAACATTTAACGAATAAGCAACTTCTTTCATGAATTTTTTTGTATGGAAATGCCTATGATGTATAAAATCGCTGACGTAAAACATTTTAATACAAAACATACAGAAGAAGTTGCTAAAAGAACTATACATATCATTACAGCGGAAGTCACGTGACGCTGCTAGCGCATGCTTGATTAAGTTCCTCGAATTATCCGGGACGCGTGATCGAGACGCCTCTTTGTTAGTATATAAGCTTGGCAGAGAAAAGCCTGGGGATGGTGAAGCAAACAGTAGTAACAGTGAATTCTGTGTAATTTATGATTCTGTTAGTTTCGAGCTAGTGAGCCGTAAACTGTGTGTTTTGCACTCTTATAGAGCGAAGTTATCGAGGTTGTGAATTGTTGTGATTTACAGCGTGTATTATAAAAGTTGTCAAGTTGAAAGTGACGAGAAACGTAGTGAGTGTGGAATTACTGCATACTAAAAGTTTGTATTGAGAACAAATAAACTGGTTTAATCAAGAAAGGACTTGTATCACTGAAGTTCTTCAGAAAGAATTTCTACCAGAAATTAACAAACAAGCTGATACGTAACAATATAAATATGTGTGTATTAGGGTGACCAGATATTCAAATTTTGCTTGGACAGTCCTGTTTTTGGGTAGCTTAATTGTCCCAAGAACTTTTTTTTTAGACATACAAAACGTCCCAGTTTTGTGATGAAGACATCAAACTGTCAGTCACATCAAATCACGGATGTAATAGGCCTAACTGACTCACTTATTGTTGTAACATGAACTCTCCTTCCACCAAACTCTTGAAAGTTTCACCTGTGTTTGGTGAGGGACCTGAATTTGTACAGGTCTGAATGTGGAGACAGTTAAGGTAGTGCTCATGGCCAAAACACATCTTACACAGTCATGTACTTAGTTTTATGACTATTTAATGGAAATATGTCTAAAATGTTTTAAAGAAATACTAAAACTTAAATGTAGTACTTTTGAAAATGTTATGGATTCTTAAATAAATTCAGGTAAGAATTAGCCTATTTTAAGATGAATTAGATAAAGTGAATAATTAAAGATTTCTCAGATGTATAGTTTGACTATTTGATATGTGTCTATCAAATTATTTCAACACACAATGCCAATGTTAATACATTGTAGTAACCATTTTGAAATTAAGGGCATGGGCTGGGCTGTCCCAGTTTTTCAGTTTGGAAATCTGGTCACCCCTAGTATGTTTATACATACATGTGTTACTGTTTAAATGAATGCATTAGCAACTACAACCTAGACCTTTTTCTTGATAAATTAATAGATTTTGATTTATGTTTAAGCTCTTAGAAATTAGACCAACAATAATAAAAAAGGACAAAGGAAGTAATAATCCAAAAGCAGAGAACCCATGTATAGCCAATGAATCCAAATTTAATAGTAAGTTTCAAATCTTGCTTTTTTTTCCTGGCAAACATTATAATTTGGAAATAAGAAATTGATGAGAAAGTAAACCCTGTAACTTCAAAGATTCTGTTTTTGTTTTTTGTTTTTTTCATTAAACACAGTATATTTCAAATCAAAAACCAATTTGCATTCAATGTCAATAGAAAACAATATCAAACAATCATAACACCATTAAATACATTAAAGAAAGTTTAAAATAGTACCTGCCCAAGTACACTGCACCCACTTTAGAGATGGAATGTCGTACATAAACTGTCTTAACATAAAGCTGTCAGCAACTAATAACTCTGCTCCTTCTAGCTGCTTAATAACATCATTTGTCAAAATAACTTCCCAAAGCTTACTTGACTTCTCTTGTTGGCCTGAAGTAAAAACATTAACAAGTGTTAATTAATTGTGTCTGTTCCTGGAGTTAATAAAACACACGTAAAATACTTTGTCTTTATCAAAAATATTGAAACCAAATAAATTTGAAGATGCTTAACTGAATTGTTCATACTCAGACAATCCTCTCTCATTTAAAATGTTTTTTGTTTGAAAGTCTATGTTGAACTGTTTTACTTCAGATATCTATTCAGACCAAAATGATGCAGAGCATGAATTATTATCATTGTTGGCATAATTGTGTGATATTTTGTGAAACAAAATATACATCTAATATAAATAAAATATGGTATATCTAAGCAAACTATTTTCATTCAAAAAATATGCATTTCCTAACGTTGTTGTATGCACTCATGTGTATGTGTCATTTGTATATGATAAGACTAATCTTAGGTATTTTTTCAAAAAGGTGCAGCCAAAATAGGATTCAGCATGCAACTTACAGGAATGAAATCAAAATTGACGGACAAACTGGTAGCTACACTTATAACATTGATGAGAATTTGACAGCAAATATTCATTCATTAGTTAGCCAGGCCGCGTTTTAGGTTCAACTTATGGCATGATGGTGAGGTAAAACAAAATACGCGGCCAAGCTAACTAATGAATGGGTATTTGTTGTAAAATTCTTATCAGTGCTATATCTGTAGCTTACCAGTTTGGCCGTCAATTTTTATTTTATTCCTATAACTCCTTCACTTAATTCTTTTTTGTCCACACCTAAGGTGTTTTTGATTAGATATAATTTCTTTTTGTCAATACACGCCAATAAACCACAGCAAGTAAGAAAGTGACACTCGATAGTAACCAACATTAGCTTTAGGATAGCAACCCTATTATTCGGAACAGACCTATACTTTATAGAACCAACCAGATCCTTTAAAATACGTGGTGGTAGTTTTCCTCTCTAAAACAGTGTTAATAACATCCTTTATAGTAACCCCATGGAACATGATTAACAGTTTCTTTTCATCACCTGCATGCACTCGGTAAAGCCGTATCAAACATCATTATTTACGCTAATTGCTTAAACTAATATCACGTGATGCTAAACACACTTTAAGTAGGAGAATATCGTAAAATTTAGCTAATTTGTGCTTAAAAATTGGCAATGAATAATAACCGTCCACCTATATGATTATTTCTGAAAATTTCAGCTAGAAACAACTAATCTAGTTTGTTTGGCCTAACCAATACTTTGTATCTGCTCTTTCTTTCACCCTATTGTTACGACATCGAGGTCACGTGACTAGTATCACGCCACGCCATTCTCGAACATTCACGTCTTTTCCTTAAATCTCGTGATCCTTCTAGATATAGTGTAGTCTTGTATATATAAGACCGGCCACGAAGCGACGAGGAGGTAATGAGTAATTAAATGTATGCGGAGAATAT
>NW_013666176.1:0-2910 GCF_000517525.1 Limulus polyphemus | reverse complement strand
TGACTTGTGTCGCTAAAGTTTAGTCGGAAAGAATTTGCGGAAAATTAACTAACGACTGGAGGCGTAACACTGTAGTTTTGCTGCTCTAAATCAGTCGTCTTTAAGAAATCCATAAAAGTTAAGTATGTTTTTCTGTCAAATAAATTTTCGGTACTTTCGATGCAAAGAAAACAAAAAGGAAGAACTCCAAACAAAAGTGGAAATTTTATATCTAGTGTATTTCTTAATGGATTGCCTGGAAATTTGATACGTGAAGTAAGGTTCCATTATAGGGTATTCACTGAAAATATGTCATAGTTTGGATTACCACAGTCTGAGCTCCAGAAAATGGAAAATCGCAAAATTATCACTCTTGTTAATAACACACAGTTCGTCCTGTAGGCTGTTTTGGCTGCACGACACACTACAGTCTTGATATCAAAATACCAATGTACGTTGTTTCTAAATTATCCTTATGCACACATCAAATTTCCCTAATACACAAGAATTATGTTACTCTTCGTAGATTTTTCAGCATCTTATACCAAAAAATTCAACAAGCACAACCCTAAGTCATTAACAAATTTGTCCTTTTGAAATATTTTTTTTTAAACAGATACTAGGCTACAAAATCCTGATTTACTTACTGACAGGAATGATTGTTTTCACTTTCACATCTATTGGGAGAAGGTTCCTGATTTCTTTTCCAAGGTCTTTTACCAGCGACAAGACATAGATCATACTTTTGGTCGTCTTTAGGGTGGACATTGTTTAGAATGTGCTGAAAACGTTTTAAATGTTAAATAATTTTAAGTAATCATAAATACTGTATCAAGCACAAAAAATATTTTTAGAAATCAATAGCTTTATTATGATAAATTAAGTGGATTTTATCTTATATTTTCACTTTTTGTTTTTACTTTCCACTCTGTCACAAAGTGCCACTGGATCCCTACTGTCAATAATAAACAAAGTTAAACAACTAAGCAATTTCAGTGATGTAATAATATCATTTTCTAGAATATGTCACGGTAGTTCAAAGGATTTGGACACATTAATAATTGTTGTTGTTGTTCTTTTTCATTTAAACTTTAACATTTAAAAACAAAAGGCTCGTTGGTTTATCGATGCTGTTCCCTTCCCTATACTAAACAAATAAAACTCTCAAACACTATCCATTCCAAAGGCCAACCAACCAATAAAACCTCAACTTGTAATGATTCCTACCCAGCTAAAATTTACACTTGTGTCTCCTTGTCTTACCACTCTCGCCACTAAGAACAGTTTGTTTGTTTGTTTGTTTTGAATTTCGCGCAAAGCTACACGAGGGCTATCTGCGCTAGCCGTCCCTAATTTAGCAGTGTAAGACTAGAGGGAAGGCAGCTAGTCATCACCGTCAACTCTTGGGCTACTCTTTTACCAACGAATAGTGGAATTGACCGTCACATTATAACGCCCCCACGGCTGAAAGGGCGAGCATGTTTGGTGGGACGGGGACTCGAACCCGCGACCTTCAGATTGCGAGTCAAGTGCCTTAACCACCTAGCCATGCCGGGCCGCTAAGAGCAGAACATGACGCATCGACACCATCAATTCTCTTAATAATCATAAACAACACAATCAGATCCCTCTCTCTCTATTCTTTTTTTCAGAAGACAATTTATCAGATTTTAACCTTTCCATCCCACATTTCACACTATTAGTTCTCCTATTAGTTTAAGACTGAATATAAGACTCCAAATGAGGTCTAGCCTGTGACATATACAATGAAATCGTATCCTCTTTATACTTATATTCAATAGTTCTGCAAATATAACCTAAGATCATATTTGCCCTACAACTAGAAACAGCACACTGTGCGAGAATGGTCAACAAAAATACCAAGATCCATTTCTTCAATAACACTGTTAATTATAAGGTTATTCCTATCAAAATTAAAGTTATAATTTAAATTATAAATGATCCACATGCAATTTCTTGCTTTTATCATAAATAAAAGTCACCTGCTATTTATTTGTCCAACTTAACAAATAATCTAAATCTGTCATTTACTCACTCAAATATTTTTTATAAAGAACTTACTTATTAAATCTTTACTGTGATGGAAAAAAAAAAGACTCATAATACATACTTATAAAAAATGTACTGAGCCACGTGCTTACTGATCGATATAATTATATCAACTTACCAAATGTTTTCAGCTTAAAATTTCATGTGACTGATCAACTAGAACATGTCCATTTATACAGTTTATACTACATTATAAAACCGTTTATAAATTATGCTATATATATATAGCTTATAGTTACACTACATTACGGGGATAGTAAATGGTAGCAATGGTATATTTTAGCATCCTTAGAAAAAATATGATCTTCTCCTATGAGCTTTATCATTCTCTTCTTTTCAGTACTTTTCCTTAAATTAACTTGTTCTAGCATTTTAAGAGAAACACATATATCCCATGATACCTACCATATAACGACAAAGTGGTCTAAGGGAAAAATTATACCCACGTCACAATTGTTGTTCTGCAGTAAAAAAAGAAAGAAGTAAACATATATAAGATGGATTGTCTGAGCATGAACAACACAGGCATACCACACATTCACCTGTACTAAATTAATGGCACGATTACGTACCCTGGGACTACCTGTACATGAGAGAAACAAAATAATCCGAAATTAAAACTCCAACTTGTAGAGCAATATTGAAATACGTGTTACTGTTAAGAGCGAGAAAGACCTATGAAAGGAAAGTGAAATTAGAAATATGCTACGCGCAAAACCACCTGGCCATGCCGGGCCCGTTTGGAGTGTCAGGTGCGCTGCAAAGTTTGAAAATTGTAGTTAAACTAATTCAAATTCTGTTGTCAACGAAGCATATCTAAACATAACGGCTTTAATTAATGGTAAATATTAACAACAGAAA
>NW_013666175.1:521312-524301 GCF_000517525.1 Limulus polyphemus | reverse complement strand
GTCATCACCACCCACCGCCAACTCTTGGGCTACTCTTTCACCAACGAATAGTTGGATTGACCGTCACATTATAGCGCCCCCACGACTGCAAGGGCGAGCATGTTTGGTGTGACGGGGATTCGAACCCGCGACCCCTCAGATTGCGAGTCGAGCGCCCTAACCACCTGGCCATGCCGGGCCATGTGTTCTATTTTAGACCAATAAAAAACAAAGAATCTGATACTCGAATTCGGTGCATAATGTGGATTATATATATATACGAAACAATTTGCCCCACAGTGGCTCAGCGATAAGCCAGTAGGCTTATAACGCTAAAAACGGGGTTTCGATACCCGTGATGGGCAAAATACATACAGCCCATTGTCTAGTTTTGCGCTTAAAAATGATAAATAGGATAAAACCATATTTTTATTTTCACTACAGGTGTAAATTACTTTTCCATTGAAAGTAAATGTACAGTGATATATTTTCAATAGAGTAACCAAATATGTGATTAGAGAAAAATTTAATATCATATGTTTACCACGATGCACGTAGACTTTAAAGATGCAAAAAAGTAAAAATGATGCTTTCTTTCTGTCAAACAAAGAAACGGTAGAATTTACTGAATTTAGTCTAGAGAAAAAACGTTTATTTAGTTATTACTTCTTCCATACAATATATATATCACATAAAGTCATTTCGTATATTTTTACGAATAGATTATTATAGAGTAGATACAAATATCACGAAAGAAAATTGTATTCATGCAATAACGTATACTGCGATACATTTAAACCATCAAACCATTTGAAGTACACAGATTTTCAAACAATGAGCAATATAAACTCCAGTTTGTCGAAATCGACAATACGTAAATTAATTAATAGCTCATCATACTCCTGTGCCGCAATCTTAAAGTCTGCAAAAAGAACACAAATCATTATTTCAAAACATCATTGAATCAGTTGTAAAACCATGTTTTAAAGATGTATAAATGAACATCAGCCATGAAGAACAGGAATGAACTGTTCGTTGTTAGTTTTAATCTGTTTTGATACATCAACATTTCTTTTGACCTTACTGATTATACGTAGTCGCATCAAACGACACATAGAGAACTGAACTTAACCTGTTTTACTTGGCGATTCTACGGTTAAATAAATGTACGTCATTATAACTTAACCTGTTTTACTTGGCGAATCTATGGTTAAATAAATGTACTTCATTATAACTTAACCTGTTTTACTTGGCGAATCTATGATTAAATAAATATACTTCATTATAGCTTAACCTGTTTTACTTGGCGATTCTATGGTTAAATAAATGTACTTCATTATAGCTTAACCTGATTTTTGTGGCGATTCTGCGGTTTTATATTATTTATTACATATACTAACGCTTCAGTTTTCTTTGCATATATTAAAGTAATAGTTTTCAAACTTTACGAAGCTATGTAACTTTCCTATTTCATTCCTTCCATCACAGAACCTTAACCAGCGCACCCTTAAAACTTAACCTACATGAAAGTGACCATGTTCGTAACCGTATTGCTAACAGAAAACTTCTCCCAATGAAATAAGACCAAAATGAAAATGTTTTAAATACTCTCGTTAGATGTCGTGTGTCTTTTATCATACGTACATATACGTACGGGTAATTCTTATTTCGTTTAATTCTGTACGTAACTGTAGATTGTATATCAACTTATTGATGTTAAAAATCTTATTTCGTAGAGAACCCTCCTGAAAAAAAAATTACTCGTTACCCCTTACTTACGTGATGAACTAGATACCATTTCTGACAGTGCACAGTACATGTTCGTGAATCATGGATTTTGGTTCAGCTATTTAAACAATGCATCCAGTATTTAACAATTATAATTTACTTAAGTTAATTATATATTCGTGTTTACTGCTATAAGACAAATACATTTTAAGTTATGGCTATTACTCAACGTTCTCTACGTCAAAGAAAGATACGTAAGAGGATCATTTATGCAAATCAATACAAATTTGCTAATTTTTAACATCAGTAAAACAATTACATAAATTTAGCATCAAACTTTATATATATATATATTTCAGCATCGTTAAAGCCAACATAGAAAATAAGTTTATATATAAAAATTTTACGAACAAGTCAAATTACGCCAATATTTTTGGCAGAAAGTAAATTACCTAATATGGTAAAGAATTATGTCGTAATTTATTTCTCAGAATTTTATTATTATTATTATTATCAGCACAAAAGTTCTGATTATTACAGGCTGGGCCTAATAAGAAAATAGATGATTTATCAGAAAATATAAAAGAAAAATATATTGCCGTGTTCAATGTCCATCAACAACACAGCGAACAATAATCCTAGTTCTAGCGATTAGATTTCCATGTGAAGTGTGGTAGAGATCAGTGTACGTCACCTGTTTCATTCCCACCCTTCTTCGATCAGACCACAAAGGGAGCATTTCTGCAGTTCGTCCTTATATGTTCTTATAATCACTTCTGTTGGAAATAATCAAGTGGAATTTCGGAATTTATTTGTATTTAAATTACCAAAATCGTCCCAAGTCTATATAACCATATACGTCAAGTTAACGAAGAATAAAGTAAACCTTGTATACAATAGGATAATGAAGTACATTTATTTAACCATAGATTCGCCAAGTAAAACAGGTTAAGTATAATGAAGTACATTTATTTAACCGTAGAATCGCCAAGTAAAACAGGTTAAGTTATAATGAAGTACATTTATTTAACCGTAGAATCGCCAAGTAAAACAGGTTTAGATATAATGATGTACATTTATTTAACCATAGAATCGCCAAGTAAAACAGGTTAAGTTATAATGAAATACATTTATTTAACCATAGATTCGCCAAGTAAAACAGGTTAAGTTATAATAAAGTACATTATCTAACCATAGAATCGCCAAGTAAAACAGGTTAAGTTATAATAAAGTACATTTATCTAACCATAGAATCGCCAAGTAAAACAGGTTAAGTTATAAT
>NW_013666175.1:515480-520615 GCF_000517525.1 Limulus polyphemus | reverse complement strand
ATCACCAGTTAAGACTTCTTAACTTCTGCTGTTGTTTTTTCTGGTGGGGAGGGAATCATATGATATCACCAGTTAAGACTTCTTAACTTCTGCTGTTGTTTTTTCTGGTGGGGAGGGAATCATATGATATCACCAGTTAAGACTTCTTAACTTCTGCTGTTGTTTTTTCTGGTGGGGAGCGAATGATATGATATCGCCAGTTAAGACTTCTTAACTTCTGCTGTTGTTGTTTTTTATTTGTTTTGAAAATGCCTACATAACACTAGTAAAGCCAAGTTTTTATGCTTTAAGCTCTCGTTTTTTTTGCACGAATAACGAGTTTATTGTTTTAATGACGTAAGTAAGATACTATAAGTTTAAATAATCTGTAACTGAATGTATTTAGATGACAAACTGATGCGGCAACCAGTTAAGTCTTTAGTCTTACTATATATTATGTGCTGGCGAACATTACATTGCTATCATTTAAAGACAAGCGACAAATTGAAGTTAATGTTGAGAAAGATTAATACTATTTTGCTTTATATATATATATGTATGTATATATATAAAACATTGTGACGAAAATATCGAAAATATATATTTTAATAAATTTAGGTTAATGCACTAAAACGTAGTTTAATAATAATGCTAAAAAATCACGCAGAGAAGACCATACAGTTTGATGAATAACAGTCGAGAGAAATTTAGTGATCCGAGAGCTTTCGAATGGCAGATATTTTCTCATTGTCTTGAAGTGCCAGTTTACCGTCGGAAGGGACGTCATTCTTTAAAATTGTATCACTTGTAAACTCCCGTTTACGTCTGAAATGACATCACCATTTAAAATTTGATGCCTTGGAATTTCCAGTTTACAGTTTGGAGTGACATCACAATCTAAAGTTTCTTGTTTGTGAATCTGTATACACCTAATATTTAGAACATCACAGCAATATCTTGGTGTTTAATGTTAATGTATTTAATCATTGTAAATTCAATTGTTGAATAAATTGTTAATGAATTAATTCGTTTTTATATATATTGTTGGCCAGTTATTAGCTTTGATGCTAAGTGAAAGTTAAGAGTTAAGCCTATTCAAGGAATAATTTTGTTTATTCGTTTTGAAATTTCAACTGGAAACCACAATACTTTTATAGAGTGCGTGTTATTGTTGAGAGCTCGGCGAGTGGTTGTCAAGACTTAAAGTCGAGAGAACAGCTTACAGAAGATGTTTAAATTGAAAGAGAAAAGTGGCGACAAAGTTAATTGGGTCTGGTTAAACTGACTTAATATGGTAGCAGAAAGTTTAAGTGAGTTTAAATCGGAAGGCATCGTTTATTTGTTTTTAGAGCAATTTCACAATAAACCATCTGCTGTATCCACTGCGCGGAATCGAAGCCCGGATTTTAGCGTTGTAAGTTCGTAAGCTTCCTACTGTCTCACCGGAGGACAACAAAGCATTGTCTTTGTTTTTTTTTATACTTTTCAATTAATCTATCCTTACGCTTGTTATTTTGTTGTAAAAAAGAAATTAACCTGTTCCGGTTAATTAGTCAGTTTCTGCGCTAGTGTTCACAAATGAAATTCAATTTGGATTATCAAATCTCTAGCTTCGCGAAGAATGAGAACACAAAACTATTTCTATGGTTCTCGTTTTGCATACGATTATTTATTGTCACATTGTTACTTTGCAGAAACTTCTGCTTCTCGTTGAACTTCCAAAAATAATACTTATTTCTTAAAAGAAATACAATATATTCACGACCTCTCGTTGCTTCAAAGAACAAACTGTATGCGGATTTTAACTTGAAACTTAAAAACTTTATACATACCATAAACATTGGAAAAATTGTTGGTGATTGCTTTAACAATTACATTCATTTATAGTGACAAAGTCCTTATTTATTTCAAATATTTCGCTCATACCTGTGCAAAGTGTTACATGCGCAAAGGCTTCTCTAATTCTGAGGTGATAGACTAGAAGGTAAGCATTTAGTCAACAGCAGCCACCATCAATTCTTGGGCTACTATTGCCTTACCGAACAGTGGGATTTTACTGTAGTTATAGCACACCGACGGTCCCAATGTATGGGGTACGATTTTGCGGCAAACGGGCCGCGAACCATGAACCCTTAGATTCGTAGTCCGAACACTAACCACTAGGCTACTTTCTGCTCACCAGTGAAAGAGGGAGAAAAAGATGCTAAATGATTGAATACCTAAAAAGATTTTAACTAATTTCCCAGGTTTTATTACGAATTTTGGGAAAGCATGGTATAGTACTAGAGTCGAGAAATACACATTAAAATCCCAATACACACGCTGGAAACTGCTATATTTGAATATTATTTTCTGACATATTTATCATCTTGCTTATTAAAATTGTTTGGGACATTTTGTTCATAAAAGTATTGTTGTAGGTTATATTTTTAATATTTTGTTTTACACCATGTATACTGATTATGTGAAGTCCAAAAGTTTTATGAAAGTATAGGCTTCTGTGTAACCTCGAAGATTCCTGTAATACGTAGAAAACTAATAGAATATAAAAATGCCAGACTGAATGAGTTAAATTAGTTACTCAGTACAATGTCAGTTAAAGAGTTATACTTGGTTAGACAGTAAGAGTTAGCGAGTCTATTAATAAGTTAGTCAATCAGTGTGTTTCGTATGGATGTATTAGCGAGGAATTCTTGCAAGTAAGTAACTGATTACGCTTATTTTGTGATTTAGGCGTACCATTAGTCTCCGAAATTCTTCTCATATGTTGTTTGTGAAATTAGACCTACCAGTGAACTTAGCCTGTATAGAACGTTATTGAGAAAAATAAATTAGTTCGTTTTCGTTACGTTGTTCGCATTATTTTTAACACATATCCCCAAAATCCCGCCCAACATGAAACCTGGAATTTGAAGGTGCAATCCTGCAAGTTGGAATAATAAACCTACTCCTTAAAATAAGAGATAAGATATAACTAGAGAAACCTATAGGAATCAAATTTTATTATTTGATACGTTTGTTTGTCTGCTGTGTCCAACGTGGGGAATCGGACTCCGGATTTTAACGCTGTAAATTAGTAAACTTACCATTGTCATATCGGGTAACTTAATACGTATGCGAAATTGTGTTTAATATTTTATTTTATGTTATGGTAATCAAGGAGTCGTCCTTTTTTTTTGTTAGAAATGATATTTAAAGCAAATTTCGTTATTAGATACGTATGCGAAACGATATATGATATTTTATTTTATATTATGGTAATCAAGGAGTCGTCCTTTTTTTTGTGTTAGAAATAATATTTAAAGCAAATTTCGTTATTAGATACGTATGCGAAACGATATATGATATTTTATTTTATATTATGGTAATCAAAGAACTGTTCATTTTTTGAAGTTAGTTCGAGTGTGTGTGAATAAGTTAGCTTGAGCATGAAACATTAATTTTACACAGTATAGCGCCTTGTGTACTTGTAGGTTCGGCAGAATGACCAAACTTGGAGGTAAATTACCTGCACGCTATTCATGAATTAATAATAACGATGTAGGCACTTGCGAATTGTACTTTTTCATGTTTTAATAATTAATTCCGTATATGTATTCCACAGTGTAAACATAAGCCTGAAGTTATAAGCCACATTCGTAGCCTATGCTTATTTGGTCTTTAAAATAGCACATTTGGAGGCTATAATGCCTAACAATTTGATTCAGTCACGAGCAGTAATGGCTTGTTTAACTATTCATAGACGTCACAATGTAGCAAAGAACTTGATGTCGAACACCTGCAGATCTGTAACTAGAGCGCTGTGAAAGTAAAGGCAAAAAAATCGATATTTATAAACTATTGTTGCTGTTTTATGTTACCGTGACTCCACCTGGACTTCGTTGTTAATAACTGACGTATATAACATCTTATGGATTAGTCTCATTTTTAAGTAGAAATATAATTTTTTTTTGGGGGGGGGGTTATTTGAATGCTAAACACACTTATACCTTTAACTCCTTAGAATGATACCCTCTCCCCCTTCGCTTTTTTACCAACTCGTTAGCTCATATTCATTAATACTATTGAAGGAATACAGAATGAGGTTTTTTCAAGCACTCATATAAAATGTTTTTCCAACACAGAATCTTATTTAAACACTTGTGTGACAAAATGTTTTAAATCTTTATAAATACAAGTGCTGTTGTTAATGAATTTTGTTTGTTTGTTATTAAGCACAAAGCTACACAATGGACTATTTGTGCTGTGCTTACCACTGGCATCAGCACCCCAATTTCTAGCGTTGTATAAGCCCTCAGACTTACCGTTGAGCCACTGGAAGGCCTTTCAACGAACATATTTTGAATCGTGCTCAGTATCTTCTAAGAAGTATTAAATAAATTTACACTCTGAACTTTATAAGACAAATATAAAATGATATACAACAAGTAAATTTTCAGTCACTAGAAAAAAAAACAAAACAGTTTTGCTCTTTGAAACCACTAACAAGTAATTTTTTCTTCGTAATAGAAGCATGTGCTGAAAACAAGTGAATGCATCCTACTGATATTTGCCAAATTGCAGATCGTATACAATACTGAGGTTGAATTCTGGGAATTGAAATTTATGTCTTATATGGAATCCCTATAAGTTGGATGCGAAACCAGCAACCTTGGATATACTTTGATGAGAAACAAACATTATAAAGACTTCTAATGAATCTATTAAACACGATCCTAGGTTCATATATTATATAGCTGATGATCTTATAGAACTTTCTTAAAGTAAATTAGGTTATTAAGAACATTATTATTGTCACTGAATGTCTGGGAAATTCGCACAAAGAGTTTTATATCTGAACGTTTGATTATACAAACCTTGTACACCAAGGGGGCCCGCAGAAGAAAAACAAAAATTAAGGGGGGTTCAAGTAACTCAAGTTAGAAGAAATTTTGAAATCCAAATACCTTATGATTTTCCAATAATATAGAATAATAATTGCCCCTTTGCCCCTTCCTGCGGACGCCCTTGGTGTACACAGAATTTTCCAATTACAGATTTTATATAGAAGTTCTGTTGACATTTTTTGTACTTGTTTGTTTGTTTGTATTGAATTTCGCGCAAAGCTACACGAGGGCTATCTGCGCTAGACGTCCCTAATTTAGCAGTGTAGGACT
>NW_013666175.1:510638-514480 GCF_000517525.1 Limulus polyphemus | reverse complement strand
AAAAACAAACAAACACTGTTTACAAAAACGAATAAGCTCGTCGTGCAGTTTTTAACTTTTGTATGTCGTGAGATTTATTTCAAATGAATACTTACCTTTAGGTAGCTATGGTTAGTGAGGCGTAATTAAACATTCTACAATGTTCGGAGTGTTCAGTTATGGGGCTTCCGCACTGTTCGTTATTGGCCATAGACAGTGGGTGGTTTTGGAAGTTAAGAGTTCATAAAACGTGTCTAAAATTAACTTTTTTATTTATCCTATTGTACTATAAGTAGATTTCATAAAATTAGTTTTTATGCTGTGATGTGACGATTCTTAGAGGAAATAAATCATTTGCTTATCAGATCTAGCAGTACTGTATAAACTGGAGGAAATTACCAACCATATCAGATGAGAGATAACATAAAGTTGCTTCAATATATTATTGATCATATATATCAGATCTAGCAGTACTACATAAGCTGGAAGAAATGACCAACCACATCAAATCAGATATAACATAAAGTTGCTTTAATATATTACTGATCACATATATTAGGTCTAGCAATACTATATAAGCTGGAAGAAATTACCAACCACATCAGATCAGAGGTAACATTAGGTTGTTTTAATATATTACTGATCATATATATTAGATCAAGCAGTACTATATAAGCTGGACGAAATTACCAACTACATCAGATCAGAGATAATATAAAATTGTTTTAATATATCACTTCTGGAGGGATAATCCAAAAATTAGACTAAAGTATTAAATACATTTAGCATCAACATTATCCTGTAACTTTATTAAAATTAAATTAATTCATGTGCCGGAAATCACAGTTTAATAATCACAAACGAGAGAACGACGGTCAAATTAAATTAAATTATTAAAATCAAAAACCTGAATAATTATTTAATAGTTGAGAGCATACTGACGTTTGATTTTGTAATTCAGTTTACTGAAATACCTCCCCTCCTTAGGTTGTTCTTTTTTTTTAATTACTTGATGAGCACTTAGAACATTAAGTGATTAACATTAACTAATTGTAACGGAAATGCCTTTTTTGTGTAACATATTTCGTATACATAAATCATATATCTAATTACAATCATATTAACATATTTCCTTCTTTACAAACTGACTAGATAACATCACAAATCTGAGCAAAATCAATAGTTCTTTCAAGAACATGAAAATGTTAATATTCCCGGAAAGTTAAGGAAATTATTTAAAAGTGAAACCAGTTCATATATTAGTAGCAAAAGAGCTTGAAATTACAAAGACCAATAGCTCTTTCTAAATTGCAAAAAATTATAAAGAAGTTTTTTCGAAATATTTCTAAATCCCTGCCAGTAATAAATTAGCAAACTGTATATTCTGAATCTCAATATAGTTTTAATGCTGGTACATTTTTACTGACCGACATAAATACAAAAGTGAAATAAGCGTATTCTGGTTTTTTAATAAAGTACTTTAAAATCGGGATTATTTCTACGATACACCATTATTCTGATGTTCCTTTTTTTCTTTGCTTGATCTTGTTCAATCCAGTGAGTATTATAAATTTATATAAGGTCTTGAACAACAATTTGTGGCTTAACAATACGAACAGTTCTGCTTAACCGAGTTGAATACAATATTTCGCTTGATGCTTAAATTTCTAAAAACATCGTTTCGAACTGTTGATATTTTAACACACTGACTGTAAGAATGTCTTCCCTCTAGACTGAGTATGTGCGTTACAATTTAACACATCGGTGGGATTCAGTTACATGATGGATCTAAGTTTTTAGTTAGTGAAATTTTAAAAGTATTAAAGGACAAAACACTTTGTGTTTGGCGAAGTAAAGTTTTTTAATGCTACGAGGAATAAGATTAAATATTTCGTTTGTTCCTAGCACTGAGTTTAATAAAAAAAATATTAGACCACAGGATATGTTAGTAAGTTAAGTTTAATAACGAAATAAGTTAATGCCTTAATATATTGGTCGTATTTTACATACAATTTTAGAGTATCTGGCCACTAGGAGTGAAATAAAATAAATAATTAAAATGCCTTGTTTTTAATTTTCACTTTGCCTACATTAAAGACTTAAACAAGGGTTCAACAAGTGGTGGATAACATCATCCATGCCACTGTTGTATATACCACAACCTAAATATTATTTTAAATAACGTTATAAAGATGTCGCATATTCTAAAACACGGGTATACTGTGATAATTTAGCAGGGTTGTGGTGAATAATTTATTAAGAATAATTATATACTCGAACCTTATAATATTTTCTTCGTCGGACAAAAGTTTGAGCTACATGGTCACTTGTCTTTTATTTTACTAGAGTATAAATCGAACGTTATTTTTGTATCATTACATGAACACCGTTTTTGTCGCATCTAAGTGGAAAATTACACTAAGATTATACCATTCAGTCTGTAGTGGAAAATTACACTAAGATTATACTATTCAGTCTTTGCTAAAGGGTATATATACATATATATTTTGGGAGAATTTTATTGTTTCATTCTCCTTTTTTTACGTCCAATAATCATATTAATCAACGATTTTACCAGAGCCAAAATGTTCGCTCAGGAGATAACAGTAACAACTACTTGAAAGTATCCATCACGAAACATTGTAGGTTGTGGGACTAATGATATTTCATAAGAAAAATATCTCGCATAAAAAGTAGTTGAAGCCAAAAAATCCCCCCCCCCTCAAATTAATCTAGAATAGTCAGATATAAAGAAAATGCTACAAGATAGTATTTCTATTTACACGAGGTTAATCTTCAAGTTTTTAGGTCGTAACGCGGAATTTTTCGTATTTTATTAGTTGTAATCTTTGAAATTTTACAGGCACAAAGTCATTGAGAAAAGCGTTACTTGCATATGCGACTAATAATTTGTCACTGGATTATGTATACCTGGTGGTTTGTACGTGAATTAAAAAATATTAAAAAATATACAGCCTCGTTTTAACGCAGTCTCTGTCACTGGTCTAAACCAATAGATGTTCAGAATCTTCGTCGCTGGAATTTCTTTGTCGAGGGTCCTCTGGTGTCCACACTTTAGCTATTTTTACACTTCCATTCTGAGTGGTTTGTTTCTCATTAGTCCAAGATAGCGAATGACCAGCTACTGGAAGATAATCATTCAGGCCTCCTACAATTAATAATTAAATTCTAATTAACTACTATTCCTAGAGCTAATAAGCAGTTTTACCAAATTAGTGGGTGTAACTTAGAATCAGAGCAATATATATCATAAAGATTCCTTTTAATGGAGAGTTCATACAGGATGTCCGAAAAGTCTGGAACCATAGGTGATTTGGAACCTTTCTTAATTTTAGATACGTGACTGATTATGATGGCGCTGTCAAAGCATGAGAGGCCCGGCATGGCCAGGTGGTTAAGGCACTCGACTCGCAATCTGAGGGTCGCGGGTTCGAATCCCTGTCACACCAACCGTTCTTTCAGCCGTGGGGGCGTTATAATGTGACGCTCAATCTCACTATTCGTTGGTAAAATAGTAGCCCAAGAGTTGGCGGTGAGTGGTGATGACTAGCTGCCTTCCCTCTAGTCTTACACTGCTAAATTAGGGACGGCTAGCGCACATAGCCCTAGTGTAGCTTTGCGCGAAATTAAAAAACAAACAAACAAAAACAATCAAAGCGTGAGAAGGTCGAGTTAATCCTCATGTTAATCCAAACTTGTTTCGAATTAGAAGTATAGCGTGTGGAACACATTCTGTAAAATTCATTGAAGTGCCTATGGTTCCAGACTTTTCGGACACCCTGTATATTATTTCGTATTTCACTGTTTATATAGAAAAAAAAAAATACTAATCGATTATTAAG
>NW_013666175.1:503748-510609 GCF_000517525.1 Limulus polyphemus | reverse complement strand
TTTTCGGACACCCTGTATATTATTTCGTATTTCACTGTTTATATGAAAAGAAAAAAAATCATCGATTATTAAGCCAAAATCTTGAAGAAAAGTTATCAACAACAAATGACTAGACGTTACAGTTTCCATGGAAACATAGTAGCCTAAGGGGTGGTTATGATAAAGCATGAAATTATTGTTCACACTGGCACTACTGAATGATTTAAACAATGCAAAATTATAGAACAGAAGCACTTTAGGAAGATCGAGTTTATGTGAAAGTGTGTAAAAAGTCACAATGATAACATATAATCTGTTGAATAGTTTCACATGTGCTGTTACTGCTCTTTGGCTAGTTTTGAAGACGACTTTTCGGACTCTGTGCTGAGTTTGTTATCAGAAGGTAGGAGCAGACCACATGAAACTACTCAACATGTACTCACGGAAGAAGATATCAATAGTAGGAACCTTCTACACTAAACGTTTAATGAAAAAACTAGAAAACACAAAATAATATTAACGTTCAGCTTTTAGGGATCACTTACTAGGGTGGCTCAGAATCATTCTTTTCATAAAATTAATCGTTTTCAAAAATCAGTTAGTGGTAACCTATTAATTAATATATTATTATGTGAGCCACACAACAATACAATAACTTCAACTACAACCGTGCAAGGTAAAATGGACATAAATGAAAGTTCATAAAAAAATTGGTTATTTTCACCTCAATTAACATGGTTTAAAGTGTTAACTTAAAAAAATAAGAATTCATCTGTATTGTCATAAAATATTTTTTTACGTACTCAGAACAAAAAAAAACAGGTTCTAGTACTTTATAGATGGAATTGGTTTGAAGTTTTGGGTATTAAGAATTTATATGTTTATTACAAACTATAATTTTTCATCGGTTAGAGTCCAAAAAACAATGTATATTTGAAAATTTAAGTAGGAATTTTGAACATTACGATCAGCCGTTAGGTGGGCAGCTTACATATTTCGACTAGTTTACTTATGAAGCGCATTGTAAGGTTAAAATGAAACTTTTTAATAACTTAACAAATCACTTAAAAGCATAGAATCTGTTACTTTTTTGTTTATTAACCTAATTTTACTAAAGTTAACAGTATTTTTCACGTGTGATAGTAGGAGGCACTGTTCAAACTTAGTATAGTTAACAATAATTTTTACATATGATAACAGGAGACACTGCTCAGTCATACTATAGTAAACAATAGTGTTTTACGTATGATAACAAGAGGCACTGCTCAGTCCTACTACAGTTAACAATATTGCTTTACATATGATAACAAGAGGCACTGCTCAGTCCTACTACAGTTAGCAATATTGTTTTACGTATGATAACAAGAGGCGCTGCTCAGTCCTACTACAGTTAACAATATTGTTTTACGTATGATAAACGGAGGCACTGCTCAGTCCTACTACAGTTAGCAATACTGTTTTACGTATGATAACAAGAGGCGCTGCTCAGTCCTACTACAGTTAACAATATTGTTTTACGTATGATAAACGGAGGCACTGCTCAGTCCTACTACAGTTAACAATATTGTCTTACGTATGATAACAAGAGGCGCTGCTCAGTCCTCCTACAGTTAACTACTTTTGTAGGTATGATAACAAGAGGCACTGCTCAGTCCTACTACAGTTAACAATATTGCTTTACGTATGATAACAAGAGGCACTGCTCAGTCCTACTACAGTTAACAATAATATTTTACGTATGATAAACGGAGGCACTGCTCAGTCCTACTACAGTTAATAATATTGTTCTACGTATGATAACAGGAGGCACTGCTCAGTCCTACTACAGTTAACAATATTGTTTTACGTATAACAAGAGGCGCTGCTCAGTCCTACTACAGTTAACAATATTGTTTTACGTATGATAAACGGAGGCACTGCTCAGTCCTACTACAGTTAACAATATTGTTTTACGTATGATAACAAGAGGCGCTGCTCAGTCCTACTACAGTTAACAATATTGTTTTACGTATGATAAACGGAGGCACTGCTCAGTCCTACTACAGTTAACAATATTGTTTTACGTATGATAACACTGCTCAGTATTATTGGAGTTGAACTGTTAAGATAACATTTAAGGAACAATTCTATCAGTGTCACTAGGTTTTTGGTAGTTGTTTTATTGATAAGTGAATATTGCTTACATACTCATTCATATATTAATTTCTCATTAACGATATTCTTACTTTTCTTTCATTGTAGACTACAACTATTGAAGGACAATAAGAAAAGTTTATCCTCAAATGAATGTTTCAGTTATGAAACTGGGTTTGTCAGTATATTTTATTACGTATAATAATGATTCATTCATTCAGTTGTTATATAGTTTTATCCAGTTGGTATGAAATATACTATGTTACTTCTGGTTGTCTTATACAAATAATAATGATTTAACTGTCTAATATATTAGACTTGTTATTATTTTATGGTTGATTTGTTATAGGCAAAGTTGCGGGCTTCAAACTTTGTTATAAGAAAACAGAGGTCTCTAATTGTCTTAAAATATTTAAGAAAAAATTTATACATAACAATATGTATATATATATTTGTACTATAATAACAAAATCTTTACTACTTAGTAAATGCTAACGAAGTTCCTAAACTTGTTAGGGAGCTGCATAATAACAGTTGCATGCAAACTTAGTATAATGGGAAAACTATATAACGATAGTTATAAGTTAAGTAAAGTAAAGTAACTACATAACAACAGTTAAAAATTTATTAAAATGGGAGAAACTGCATTACAACGGTTTCAAGCTTAATAAAATGAGGCAACTAAGTAACAACAGTTACAAGTTTAGTAAAATAGGAGAAACTGCATAACAATGGTTACAAACTTAGTAAGATAGGGGAACTACGTTAGAACGAATAAAAGTTTAGTAAAGTGGGGGGGAACTACATTAGAACGAATAAAAGTTTAGTAAAGTGGGGGGAACTACATTAGAACGAATAAAGGCTTAGCCTAACAGGTGAACTACGTCACAACGAATAAAAGTTTAGTAAAATGGGGGAAAATATGCTAAACAACAAACTAATCGAAAATCAATTGGTGCCACTAATATTTTGATGAAAATTTATAACACTGTTAACAATGAGAGTGAAACCTCGAATCTTGTAGGGAAAAATAAGTCCAATTTTGAAAAATGAACACATTTTAAAAGCCTGTGTACAACAAATGGCATAAGGTATAGCACGTCTCCTATGATATATATGGGCAACAGTGACCAAAATATCTGAAAAAATCCCAATAAATATCGCGATATTCTAAAGCTTAAGAAGGTATAAGGCAATATTGAAGAAGTTGGTGTATTTTTGACGAAAATATGCAACAACAAAAACGAAATTAATAAGATCGTCGAGAGCTAAGACATGGTTATTATTTCTGTATATAAATGTACGTATATGTCAAAACAATAACAGTTCGTTCAATATCCTTAACCTCTTTTTTATAGAAACGTCAGTATATGTATATATATCACAACAATATTTACAATGATATCAGTAAAGAGCGATACACGTGTAGAAGTGTGAAAAAGAATTACAGGCATAGCTGATAATGTAGTGTAAACAATATAACTTGTATTAGGGCAATGTTTCATCGTATTTTGAAAGCCTGATGGAACAGTAAAGGAAGGGTAACGATATAGTGATAACAGACAACAAACATTAAAAGTGTACACTAATGTCGAAGCTAATAGAAATATAATGGAACTTGAAAGAAGTGTGCAGTAAGGGTAATGAAGTTATAGTAAACATTTGAAGGAAGTATGTGACATACGTAACGAAGCTAGTAAACAACCAAAGGAAGTGTGTAATAAGGGTAACTAGGCTATAGTAAACACTTCAAGGAAGTGTGCAATAAGGGTAACTAGGCAATAGTAAACACTTCAAGGAAGTGTGCAATAAGGGTAACTAGGCTATAGTAAACACTTCAAGGAAGTGTGCAATAAGGGTAACGAATCTAGTAAACTGACGGCTTACAAAAAATATATGTAATAAGACAGTTATTTTAATTACTAATCTTCCTTAATATTTAATTGTATAATCTTATAATAGTATTAAAATCTGTTACTAATTTCAGTGCTTTGAAAGGTGACATGTTTTGTACCTCATTTTAAATTTTGTTATCAATAAATCAAGATTTTGATCTTTTCTAGTCCGTGTGTATAAGGTGTAAAAAAGCGAATAATTCCCTTAGATCTTAGATCATCAAACGCAATTTACCAAACTGATCTAACGCACATGTGAAAAACGACGCAATGGGTTACAAAATGATAATCTACTTAACGTTATAATTTAGAATAAAAGTTATAAATGTTTATACTTTAAAAAAACACACTTTATAAATATAACACCAAATATACAGAGGTGCAAAAAATATTTGTATATATATATATATATATAATGTATGAATTAAAGTAAGGGAAAATTCTTGAAACATTGTGACTACATACACTTTAATATGTGGAAACTGGCACTGCCACATTAAAGGGGAAGAGGAGGAACTGCTCGGTCCCCTTTCTCGGGGGTGCTTTCAATTAATCTTGTTTTACCGAACAGGTAAAGCTCCGCTGGCTTCTACAAAAGCCAGTAAGACATCACTGTAGTGTAACCTGGACAAGAGTCAATTTCAATATGGCGACTAAAAGAAAGTTTGGGTTTACAATCACGTTAGAAAATTACCATTACATTTTGTCCAGAAATCTGAAACACTAATCTTGGGAAGAGGTCATGAGGGGAGAAGGGGGTCAAGAGATTAGTAAGGGCTGTCTTTAGCACCTAGACAGCTTTATCCAGCTCTGTAACCTGGTATATGAATTTGATTTAAAAATATATCTATATCCATTTAGCAATGAGGTAGAAAATTGTCTAAATGATAGTTCTTATGGCTAAAGTAATACAAATGTTATAGTGATGAAAATCTGTACAGTTTGAGTCTTTCTGGCTAAAGTAATACAAATGTTATAGTGATGAAAATCTGCACAGTTTGAGTCTTTCTGGCTAAAGTAATACAAATGTTATAGTGATGAAAATCTGTACAGTTTGAGTCTTTCTGGCTAAAGTAATACAAATGTTATAGTGATGAAAGCTCAAACTGTACAGATTTTCATCACTATAACATTTGTATTACTTTAGCCAGAAAGACTCAAACTGTACAGATCTTTCTGGCTAAAGTAATACAAATGTTATAGTGATGAAAATCTGCACAGTTTGAGTCTTACCTCTGTGGTATTGAATTATAATTTTCTTGGGTTGCTCGCTACTCCGGTTGGATAAAGAATCATTTGGATGACACCCTGAATTTAACAGGTCACTTAAGAAATCAATATAGCCAATGGCCATTCTCAGAGTATCTACCTTGGAAAGGCGTTTCTCGTAAGGAAGAGTTGGAATATGTGCTCGGAGTCCTTCAAATGCATCATTGATAGACTGCATTCGGCGCCGCTCCCGTAGGTTGGCGGCGTGTCTCTGCTGAATTATTTGCTGGTGACACTTCCGTCGGCGCGTCTTGTGTTGAAGGTTTTCATCGTTGACTTGATAAGGACAAAAAGTCAGTTGTGATTCGAATTGTTGCAGATGTTGCTCCAGAAATTGTCGGTTGATGCTCAGTAAGTCTATATTTTCCATGACTTTATGGGTCACCCGAGGTGACTAGAACAAGAAAAACACGCACAAACAAATCCCGTGAGTCAGGACAGCAGCCTAAGGGTTTTCCTCGCGCTGGACCGTTTAGCATACACGGCAGTAATGTTCCGATATCTCAAAACACTGGGGCCAGGTGCACGAGCACGAAGGCAGGATGCTAGTGGCTCGTACTAGTTACCCGCACCGCCTCTAAAACTCAAGACTAACCAATTGCTCACATGTACATTATCGTTTCCAGAAAGTATTTGAGAGCATGGCTTTTTAATCGAAAATGTTTATAGACGATCAGATATTTAACAATCGGATCTAATCTATGTATATGCTAGTAAGGTTTGAAAATAATGAGAGATCCTGAGTTATTTTTCTTCGAAAAGCGTGTAACATAAACAATCTAATCTATATATATATGCAAGTAAGGTTTGACAGTAATGAGAGATCCTGAGTTCGTGCTCTTTGAAAAAAAGTAACATAAATGTTAATAATTAACTATTTTTCAGTGGCCGTACTATCTGAAGCTTGTTCTATTCTGGAATTCGCCGTACGTAACTATAGTCCACCCCTCTTCCCCATCTAAATAACGTTTATAAAAATGTTTATTTTACAGTCAATAATAATAAAAAAATAAACATTCAAGTACGATTTATCCCAGGAATTATCAGGACCAATTGATTTTGAACATTAGACTAGAGGAGGAACCGATTCAACACAAGTTGAACACGTTTTCTACATTTCCTTAAGCCACCCAGACTGCCTCTCTTTTAGATCCTCCCCTCCCACCTCCAGAAAAAAACAACAACAATTATTAAAGTCCTGAACCGTGTCTGCATACACATAAACTGAAATTTGCCTCCATAATAAACCAGATCTTGTTATTTGGTTTGTTTTTATCCATTCGCCTCCAAAATAGAACTGGCCTGATTATCTGATTTGTTTTTGCCCATAATAGACCTGGCCTTGTTATGTGGTTTGTTTTTACCCATTCGCCTCCATAATAGACCTGGCCTTGTTATCTGGTTTGTGTTTACCCATTCATCTCCAAAATATACCTGACTTTGTTATCTGGTTTGTTTTTACCCATTCGCCTCTATAATAGACCCGGCCTTGTTATCTGGTTTGTTTTTACCCATTCACCTCCAAAATATACCTGGCCTTGTTATCTGGTTTGTTTTTACCCATTCACCTCCAAAATATACCTGG
>NW_013666175.1:500606-502851 GCF_000517525.1 Limulus polyphemus | reverse complement strand
ATAGTTACTGATAAGAAGCAAAATTCCCAGAAATCGGTTCATCTCAGATACAGGTGATGATAATCTTCCTTGATGAAGAACAATGTTTTTTTTTTTATAAAGGAGGCGAAATGTGTGTTCGATGTCTCGGTAGTCGATGTAAGTGAATCAATATTTCGAAGAAATGGCAACTTTGTTTTTTGGAGACCAAAAATTTATAGAACTGCGCTGAGTTTTTCGACTCAAATTTAGATACTTGAATAATTTTTTATTCATGTCTTCATTTTTTTGCTTTTCTTTGAACACTTGTTTGACCATATTTTTATCTTGTTAATAGCATTTGACTTTAGTTTGTCCAGGGTTTTTATTCACGTTTATAACGACATCAAAATCTGGATTTGCTAAAAGTTAAGACAACAAGTGGTTTCGTGAAAGTTTTTAACGTATTCTTTTTTTGTGCTGTCTTGTTCTGCCTAATTTTCTTCGGTTATTTGTAGTTTCTTACCCTAATCTAAATACTAGGGTTTAGTTATGAAAAGGCTGCCCATGAACTGCTTCTTCCATGATATTGACAATATCAGTGATTGGTAAGTAAGTAGGATTTATAGCAAAAGAATTGATATTATTGATAACCTTTCATAGGAGTTTGTAATAACTTTTGATAAATAACCATGTTAAAGTAATGGAGGGGAGAGCTCCTTAATTTCCTAGGTTTGTTTCCCATCCGGGTACTTCCTGTATTATTTTATCCTTTGATAAATTACTATGTTAAAGTAATGGACGAGGGAGTTGCTTAATTTCCTAGATTTGTTTCCCATCCGGATACTTCCTGTACTGTTTTATCCTTTGATAAATAACCATGTTAAAGTAATGGAGGAGGGAGTTGCATTGTTTCCTTGCTTTGTTACACATTCAGGCACTTCCTGTATTACCTTGTGAAAAAAAAAATCATGCTTCGTTCAAGAAAGTTGCAACATTTGACAAAGTTATTTATGATGCCTATATACAATGAATTTTGTTATTACTTTTTTTTTGTAAAGGGAGATACTGATTTAATCAGAATTACAGGCAAAAAGATGTCTATTTATTAAACCTACATGACCAATAAAAACAATATTATAGTTGCTTTATTTTCTTAAGCTGATTTGAATAAAAGGTTATAAAACAAGCTGTAAAACGGATCTTTACACTCACCAGAGCAGAAAACATTTAAGTATATTTATTAAATTATAAAAGTATTTTAGACATAGGCCTCTTAGATACTGTGCCTATATGTGGGACAATTGTCTCACCAGTGCTGTGATTTGTCCCTTGGGTAATCACTATTGTTTTCCACCACTAAAAAGTTATTTCAATTTTTCTGTAAGGACTGTTCTAACATCATCTGTGGTTCGCGGGTTTGAATCCCGCTATCAAAAATGCTAGTTCTTTCAAACACATAGGCGTTATAATATGGCGAGCAGTTCCACTATTCTTTGGTAAAGAGTAGCCCAAGTGTGGATGATGTTAACTAGCAGCCTTCCCTCTAAACCATCACTTCAAAATTAAGGACGGATAGCGCAGATAACACTCGAATAGCTTTGCGCAAAATTCAACAAACAAACTCTAAGCACGGGCTAGCAAAGTCCGTATATTTGGATGGGGAGTGGGTGCATGACTGATTTTTTTTTCCGACAAAATAGCGCGCTCTGAATGAAAAAGCAATCGACATTTTCAGATGTTCTTAAACGGAAAAGGCACAGATAAAGTATTTAAACTATCAGAACCGTCAGCAGACTAGTGTGCTTCGAATGATCTAATTAAGAGCTTTATTATCTTCTCTTAGACATCTACTGAATTGTTCTCGGCATTTTCGTTGTTTGTTTAAAGATTCGTCGCAACTTTTGACAATAAGTGAGTTATTTTTCTCCCGAGATTTCCCCATAAAGACGGATACAAATTTTTCCGACAGAATTCACAGAAAATTGGACTTGTACTGACAAATAGAACATTGGGAGTTGCGGTAAAATTTACGAAAAATTAACTGACCTAATCCAAATTAAGAATTTCTAAAAACAATATGCCTTAACAAGTCCAATTTCACCGTCAAATACAATTCCAGCTTTTTTTTGTTTTTCTTACCGTCACGCACAGTTCCAAGTTTTATAAAAGCTCGAGCGTGATGCCTTTCGACAGTCGGTTAGGTCTCTGCAGAAGGTACTAACTCCACACCACCTTTAGTGGCATTTATATACTATCATAGAACTCTTAAAAACATCTAGACTAT
>NW_013666175.1:498929-500046 GCF_000517525.1 Limulus polyphemus | reverse complement strand
ACAAACAAACAAACTGTAAAACTTCCGCACATGAATGTCATCACATCCTCTCTGGAAAGTTCGATTCTAGTCAGTTTGCTGATCTCCAATCTGCATTCCAGAACCTGTTTCAGCACTTATAGATTTCTAGGCCTAAGTCAGAATAATCAATCATATTAATTATGCTGATGATTCTGACCAGGTATGAAGTTCAATATTAAAAACAGTAAGATTTACGTTTAACCATTACAGTGTTATTATTATTATTATTAACAGTACTACAAACAAAACAAAATGTAAAATATTATAGTAACTCACAAATTGTTTACATAAAAAGAAATCCAACAGCAAAAAGTTGTGAGGCATGAAACTGCAGTTAACGTGATTCCATTGGATAAGCCTAATTTGTGTTACTGCTTAATACATCATTAATGAACAACAATTAATAGTTTAAAAGGAATAAAACGTGCTCTCAGAAAGTTTTTTTTTTTAGAATCTCGTGCAAAGCTCAGCGATCAATCTTTAAAAAACGTGTTTCGGTACCTGAGGTGGGCAGAGCACAGATACTTTGCACTTAATAACAACCAATCAAAACAAACTAACGGTAACGTGCTATGATTACAGGCTAACCGAAAACCTAGCTAGTGCTTTACTACAAACTACAGACGAAAAAAAAAAGGTCAAATTACTATGTTTCTTGTGTAAGTAGTGATTACGTTAAAACTTTAAAAAAAGCATTACTTACAAAATAGTTGGACATGTTTTCGTTTACCAAAGTGTCCTCAATGGACCAGCGGTAGGTTTACGGACTTACAACACTAAAGTCCGGGGTTCGATCCCCCGTGGTTGACAGAATGCAGATAGTGTACTGTGTAGCTTTGTGCGCTAAAACAAACAAGCAATTGCCAAAATATAAACCGCATACATATTCTTTCTGTTTCGTAATTATCGGCTATAGAACAATAGAACAATACAAGCTCTTGTCGAAGTTATGGCGTTTTGGTTTGCAATCAATTCTAGGTGTTGTTTATGGTTTTTGCCTTTAGTTCAATGGGCCACGTGTGTGAAATAAATTGACAAAAAAAAAAAAAGAGTAGGTTGATTAGACTATATAATCACTGTTACTTGTGGTATCAGC
>NW_013666175.1:488737-498727 GCF_000517525.1 Limulus polyphemus | reverse complement strand
GAAAATACAATTGCTCAGAGACTTGGCATCACCTTTCAAGCATCTGTACAAGTTGAATAACCATTTTGATTAATGTACCGAGCACATTTCCACCGGTATAATTTTGGTTAAAGTGTTGATAACTACGATGATGTTACTGTTTATAGTGTTGCGATTGTGTTACAAATTGTTACGTGCACCTAGAGTATAGCTACTTTCACGCGCTTTCTTTCATTCAGATTATTATAATTTTTTTCTTCGTTTAGATTATTAATTAATTTTTCATTTCTGGTAATAATTCTTTTCGTTTGCACTTTGCCAATAATGTGTTTTCTGTAATTCTAATTAACTATGTTATAGTTTAGACTACATTGTAATAGATTAATAAACACACACTTGTGTGAACTACAACTTAATCGGTTGTTGTAGCGTTGTAGATACACAAGTTTTAATATATATATATATATATATATATTTTAAACAACACAAATGACGCGATTTTAAACTCAAAATTGTGTATAGTTAAATGCATTGCTGTGTTGTGAAATCACATGGGATTTAGAACTTGGAACGAATACTCTATATATTCCCTTTTCTGATCCATGGGTATAGGAATGTGAAATCAGTCTCTGTACATTCGTTTCTCTGATTCATGTGACTGAGAATCTGAAATCAGTCTCTGTATATTCGTTTCTCTGATTCGTGGGACTGAGAATCTGAAATCAATCTCCGATGGAGGATCAAGAGCGATTTAAAGGTTGAAATACATAATAAGGTTAGGCGGAGGATCAAGAGGGATTTAAAGGTTGAAATACATAAATAGGTTAGGCGGAGGATCAAGAGCGAGTTAAAGGTTGACATACATAATAAGGTTGGGCGGAGGATCAAGAGCGAGTTAAAGGTTGAAATACATAATGAAGTTAGGCGGAGGATCAAGAGCGATTTAAAGGTTGAAATACATAATAAGGTTAGGCGGAGGATCAAGAGCGATTTAAAGGTTGAAATACATAATAAGGTTGGGCGGAGGATCAAAAGCGATTTAAAAGATTGCACAAAGAAAGAAAATAAAGACATTGGCATAATTCTAGCGGAAGAAAACATTCAACACTGAATGCGTTTCTATTACACCTGGTGTTAAAAGTTCAGACCCCCAAAGACTGTGTGGAAAAACCTTAAGGCCTAAAGTTTGATGAAAAACCTTAAGGTCTAAGGTTTGATAAAGATGTTTATACAAACTCCGCTCAGGAAAGCAAAACATATTTCAACAACAAATTCCGTACAGATTATGAGAAACTTTGTTGGTGTAGAAAGACTTATAAGACTCTATTACTGTTCGTTAGATTGTTGTTCTAAGATCAAACATTGATTTTATAAGCAGTCAAACACTTCATGCACTCTATCCTCCCCCCGTTTTTCTTTTTTATTTAAGTTGTTCTGTTTTAATGTTGATTTAGTGTACTCTTCAAAATACCAGACTAGTTAATACTTTTCAAGGATGTTATGACTTTTAGATAACGCTAGAGGGAGCTAATATCATGCAGTAACAGCAAACTCTTAGATAACTCACCGTCTGTATTAGAGATGTTTAGAGTAGGAGAAGAAAACAAAACATGGTCGATTTTTTCGTTTTGCTTAACTAAATAAAAATTTAAATTTGTCTATTATTTGAAAAAGAATTTACAAACGTTTTTTTTTAAATAGCTATTGCGCTATTGTCCTCTTGATAAATATCTGTCATATTATATCAGTCAACAATAGCCATATGCCTCTAAAAAAGGTGCAGTATATGCAACGATATTTACTGTGTGTAAGATAAAAATAATAAAAGGTATAAAGCACCTGGTGGCAAAGTATTTCATTTTGATGATTCTACTGTTTATCGACTTAGAAGTAATGATATAATGATATGGATGGATATGGCTGTTGAATTTGGTTTTATTACAAGAGCTAATTTAAGTCATATTTACTATGTACCTGAATAATTCTGTCAATATGCAGAGTGGCTCAAAAATAACACGACTCTAGTAAATCATGAATGTAACATGTATATATTTTTTATATATCAAAAATACAATAAAATATTAAATAACTTACTGTACATAATAAAATAACCCGATGAGACTGGGAACACTATTATTTGTATGCTTTTTTTGTAAAAGAAATCAATAAATGTGGTATCAGTAATTTCCACGATGAAATTAATCTCTTTGAATTGGTATATTACATTCTTATCTCTGTTTGTTTAAGGTTGGGTACGCTATATTAAAACGATTTTGAATATTCAAACCAGCAAGTTACATGACTACAACAACCGGTATAAAGACGTGATGGGACGGAATGCATCAGAAATTCATTTTGACGTTGTTTGACATTATGTAGGTAGAGTTATACCGCCGAAAATCGAACTCTTTTGGGAAGAGTTTATTAAGCCCTATCCGACGTATGATATTCATACACTCAGATCATAAAGATGTGTTCGGATCAGGGTTCTAGAATTTACAAGACATGTATGTCCCTTTTATTTAATGACATTGGAAAATAATGGAATGTGGATCAACTTGGGGTACTAAGACCATCCAAAAAGAGACGTGCAACAAGTCGTACCTTAGATCTGGTAAGTAAATTCAGACGTCTTTTAACAGGTGAGAATCTAAGAACATAAAGTGCGGTGACAGAACTTGTCCATGCACCCCAGAAAACAGTACGCAACATAATCAAGATAGATCTTCGTCTGGAAACGAGGCTAACAAGGTAGTATAGATTCACCAAGATAATACTTCAAGTCATACCCCACTCCCGTTTAATCATTGCATACTCAAATAGCTGGAGAGTGGAATGGGTATTCATGCTATTTCATACAAAGGCATACTGGTCAATTCGCTGGATGCCGCGTCTATGGATTTCTGTGCGATCGGACTGCTGAAACGGACACTGGGAAACCCTCGTAAATGTGCACTAAACTAATTATTGGTAAGCTTTAGACATCACAGCCTTTTGTAATGGAGACCATGATGCAGAGCTGTTGTCACGATGCACTACCGGACGTGGCGACACGAATTGTACAGATGGGATGAGGCTCCAAAATATTTTGAATACAACTTACTCAACCCTCAATATACGTAGTATTTTATCTGTATTATTTGTTCTAAGTCATAAGATGTCTAAAAGTGTAATAGAAATCTCTAAGACTAGAACTGAATTTTACATTCTTATACATTTGTAATAATACAAGAACATTGTTTTAAAATTAAGGTTGTTTACTATACATTTTGCTTGTCGATTTCACAGAGAAATACCATGTTATATTAAAATGGGACGAGCAGGCAAAACTTTATTTTTATTTTTCTGGGTAAATCTGATTGATCTGCTTTCGAAGTAAAAATAACTTTAAGTTGCTAGAAAACTATCGAATCAACAAGAATTTTAACATCTATCCTTTGTGCACTTTTGCATTGCATAATTAGTCAGCTTTTCAGCACTGTTCTTCGACAGTTCTCAAACGTTTTGGTCTACAGACTACCTGAAATGTTTTGTTATCTTGGCGGACGCAATAAATTGAGGAACTTACTACATTTTAGACACCACCCTTTGAACTCTAAAACTACACAATGGAGAATGTAGACGTTTTTTTCATTTGAGATATTCTCCATACATACGGAGTCCCATACATGTTCTTCATGTTCCTGTAGTTGAGCCTTTTAAGGTGTGAAATTTGGGGTTTATAATGGGACCTTTGACAAAACTTCCTTTCCTGAAGGAAGTCCATGGACACCTACAGATTGAGGACCTCTGCTCTTTAAGACTTCAGAGGAACATTTATCAGTACATTGCTTTGTGTCTGTGCAAAAACATTCTTTATTCAAACTGCTAACGGTTCATTGATAACGACAAATCTTACTGTTCGTTATACTTGTGTATAAAATATCTTTCTTTGTAATATCACAAAGACAAGGCTATGTAGTCGTCCTATCACAAAGACAAGGCTATGAAGTTTTCCTATCACAAAGACAAGGCTATGAAGTTTTCCTATCACAAAGACAAGGCTATGTAGTCTTCCTATCACAAAGACAAGGCTATGTAGTCGTCCTATCACAAAGACAAGGCTATGAAGTCTTCCCATCACAAAGACAAGGCTATGAAGTCTTCCTATCACAAAGACAAGGCTATGTAGTCGTCCTATCACAAAGACAAGGCTATGAAGTCTTCCTATCACAAAGACAAGGCTATGAAGTTTTCCTATCACAAAGACAAGGCTATGAAGTCTTCCTATCACAAAGACAAGGCTATGAAGTCTTCCTATCACAAAGACAAGGCTATGTAGTCATCATATGACAAACACCAGGCTAAATAGTCGTCCTATCACAAAGACAAGGCTGTATAGTCATCTTATGACGAATACGAGGCTAAATAGTCGTTCTATCACAAAGATAAGGCTAAATAGTCGTCCTATGACAAAGGCAAAAATAAATAGTCGTTCTATCACAAAGATAAGGCTAAATAGTCGTCCTATGACAAAGGCAAAAATAAATAGTCTTTCACACTCCCAGTTTCTAGGCTATTTAAACACACCTTTTGATTTCAGAATGTAAGGACAACTGGTACATCATTTTGAAATGTAATATACGAAAAGAAAAAAGAAAAACCCTCCAGTAACACGTTATGTCTTAATTCAGTTAAGAAATTTAGAATTGGTGAATGGAAAAAAATTCAATGAATATGGAGTAGTCACTATACTAAATACATCATACACGTATCTATTACATTGTTTACATCACACACAATATCCTTCGCACTGTATGCATCTTATATAATAATATCTAGTGCTGTAAGAGTAGCATACACAATATCCATTACATTTAATACATCATTTTACTATATAAATTGCATACAATATCCAATATGTGTTACATAAATTATCCACTAAACTATGTATACCATACACAATATCCATTACATTTTATACATCATTTTACTATATAAATTGTATCCAATATCCAATATGTGTTACATAAATTATCCACTAAACTATGTATACCATACACAATATCCATTACATTTTATACATCATTTTACTGTATAAATTGCATACAATATTCAATATACTCTACGCATCATATAAATTAGACACTACACTATGTATATCATACACAATATTCAATATACTCTACGCATCACATAAATTAGACACTACACTATGTATATCATACACAATATCCAATATACTATATGTGTTACATAAATTATCCACTAAAGTTTGTATATCATACACAATATCCAATATACTATATGGGTCATATAAATTGTACAGTACACTGAATATATCGTACACAATATGCAGTACACTGTAAACATCATATAAAGTAACCATTACATTGGATATACATCGTATACGTTTTTCATGCTCCATGTACGGTGTAAATTAATTACACAACTCTGATTAGTTTTAGTATTCTAAAGGTGAAACGTTTATATTTAATAATTAATTTAATTTCACCAGTTTTTGTATTATTGAACAACTTTTTGTGGGGAACTGAGTTTGTGAAAGTCGTTTTCCTGTTGTCTAAACAGCTGCCTGGGTAGGATTAGGACTTGATCTAAGCAGTTAAAAAGTGCATTCTTCGGGTTGGTTGAAAAAAAAAACCTGAATAAATGTATAGATGATCACGAAGTACAGTTCCTCGAATCCTGTGGTGCTTTTGTCTAAGAGTTTTGAAAACAAGTGGAATTTGTTTGTTTTTTATTATGCCTTAAACCACTTCATCTTAACAAACACCTGTTCTAAGTCAGCCTTTTCCCACAGTATTCTTGCTGAAAGTTACAGCCGGTCGATGATTTTTGAGCTGAAGATAAACGTTAAGTAGTGGCACTGTAAGGAGAAGCAACTGGTAAATGTATATCCTGTTGAACAACAAGGTGTAGAAGGAAACAGGATTCTAGAACGCTCTGTTTAATGTGAAAATAAGGCAGGTTATAAACTTACCGTTTACAACTCTCAAATATAACCCAGATCGGCTAGTCCTTATATAAAGAATTAGCGAAAGTACCCGGTTTCGCACGGGTTATTAGGTTGATATATTTTAGCAAGTGTATAAAATTTATCATGAAAGTAAAAATATCGATCCAATTTTAAACTTGAAACGTTTCTGAATTTAATCAACGGAGACTTTAAATTAAGAAATCAACAATTTTTTTTCAAGTTTGTAGTTTACACATTTCATTTATGTACTTTCAGTACATAAACTAACAACAATATTAGGTTATACTTTTGTTGCTAAGCAACATGACATAAAAGCCATTGTTGTAACGCATTGTTACCAAAACGCACTGGCTTTTATAGTTGTTATATAAGGAACCACTTCTTTTCTATGTGGTTTTCACTAGCTAACCTCATTAATAACATGCACGCACACACCTGGATAATATAAGTAATAATACCCAGGTGCACACCCTCAGGGTCTACTTAGTTTGGTGCAAAATTTCAAATTTCTAAGTTCTTTCCTTTTGGACCTATAACGGTCACACACACACAGTGACACACAGACACGACCATTTATTATTATAGATTCTAGAGGTTATATATTCCTAATATTTAAATAAAACTGTAATTCTATATGCATTATATTTAATTTTTATATGATAGTGAGCAATAAATGTTTTATCGTGAAATTATGATCTTCTAACAACCGGCATGGCCAGCAAAACCAATATTACTCAACTAGAATACGTAATCACAAGAATATTGTAAGTCATAATTCACCCGATATACGTTATCATTAGCAAGATATAAATACACACATAAGTTTCCAAGTTTCCATTTTTTCTCTTTTTTTTTCTACCTATAGTATGAAAAGTGATATCTATGTAAAGGCTTTATGAAATAATACTTATAATGTCTGATTTTATCTTTAGATAATATAGTTTTAAATTTATGACTAACTGTGCCCTAACTGTTAATTGGCATGCTGTCTAGCCCAAGTAAGATGGTGATGGCGGGGAACTCTGGTTAATATCGGTTTGCAGATAGTTCTTTTTGAAAAATAACCTTGTTTTGTCAGTCTTCCATTCATTGTTCTTCTAGATACCCTGGAATGACTGTGTTCATGTCATTCCTGTTGCAAGGCGTTGCAAGACTTCTTTCGACCTTGACCTGTTCACCTAATCAAAACACGGCCATCTTGGGCAGTAGTTTTTTGACGTCTACCAGTAGACTTTCCTGGAACAAAATTTCCTGTCGTCTGATGACTTTTCAGGATTCTGGATACAGTACACTGGGGGTACCCTACCTTTTTGGCAATGTCCGTTTGCTTCATACCATTTCTGGACAGTCGAACAATTTGATGCACTATATCTTCTCGAACGTGACGAGGTATGACTACACCAAGTACAGAGAAATTGTCTGAACAAAGCGTTGATTTGTTTCGAAAAATATTATATCAAACGTCTACTTTATAATGTCCTCCGGTGGGCCAACGTTAAGTTTATTGACTTACAACTCTAGAATCCGGGGTTAGATTCCCCGTGATAGATACAGCAGATAACTCAATGTGGCTTTGCTCTAAAACAAACAAATAAACCACCTCATAATACCATCAAAGAAAGTTTAGAATGAATTTTCGTGGTTGTTCTTACAATAGATTTGCATACATTCGAAACTGAACAAATATATTGCCATCTGTATCTATCTAGCTCGTAACTATTATTGAGCCATCCATGCATATTTGTGAAAATGCATTATTATTTTTTTTAATTTCTCAGAGAAGAAGATATATCTTTTGAGTGGGGATGAAAATTATAGCCCAACAAAGACACTTATGTATAGTTTGAAGAAGAATTCGAAGTTGTAATGGCTGATGAATCATGATAATTTACTTATAATCATATTTTGATCTCTCCATTTTGTGATAATTGTGACGTTTTTCAAAGGTTTAAACTAGAAAAAAAAGGAAGAACAACACAATATTAACATGTTCATATGAGCGAAGAGTAAAGAGATTAATTAGTTGTTCTAATATATTTAATATTTCTATTGTTTGTTGAATTTCGTGCAAAGTTATTCGAGGGCTACCTGCTCTAGCTGTCCCAAATTTTGAAATGATAAAATAGAGGGAGTCAGTACCACCCAATGCCATTTCTTGACCTACTCTTTTCCAAAGGTAAGTAGGATTGACCATTACATTGTAACGCCCCACAGCTGAAAGGACGACCGCTTTCAGTAACAGGATTCGAACCCGTAGCCTGCAGATTGCGTGTCGAGAAGTGAAGGATTAGGCCTAACAAAGGCTTGTATGATCTTTTGTGTCACGAGCTATCATCACAAGCTTTTTCGCCTTGTTTCTCTCAACTAGAGCACGAGTCAATAGTATCATTCTTTGGCTCGTGAATACAGTTTGATTTCATTATAATAAGTTAAAGCCTGACGCACGTGCAAGGGTGAGGACAATACCGAGAAGGCAGGTGTAACTAAACCACTTTCTTATTTTTCAGGGTGCGAATAATTGGCCATTGAGAACCACACACCATCTCAGATTAAACTCAGTTGTAGTCAGTCATTCACAGCGGTGTTTACAACACACGTAGTTTACAATCACTCACGAGGGCTGAAGTATTGAGTACGAGGTGAGGTCAAGAAAAAGGCATGCACCACGTGAAAAGCATGAGCGATTAAATGTGTGGAGGGAAACTAGAAAAGTTCTTTTTAGAATTTTGATTTGCAGTCATTCAGCTCTCTCTATGTTAAAGTGTGTGTCAACAACCATATGTGTTTTAATTCTTTCTTTTACCGAAAAAAATAAAAGTTGAAAATGGAAAATAATGAGTACAGTTTTTACATACTGACAAGGAGGAAAGTATATAGAAGCTAATGCAAAGTTTACCACACAGACACACAAAAAATCACCCAGAACGCTGAAATCTTGAAAAGCTTCTTTGTGTCTGTACATATACTTGAATAACAAGTTAAAAGAATTAGAACTTTCATTTGGAATACGGGTTTGGAGTGAGGAAAGCTAACCGGAATCAAATACCTTAAACGTTTCTTTAAAAAGAACCCATTCATTACATAGATTAGAACCCAAAGCTCACTTATACGACATAGTACTTCTTACGATAATAAGTCCATTTAACTTTAATGTTTCCAAGCACCTTAAAGAATCTCAAATTTATAAATAATTATTCTGATGTAGGTGTTCAAGTTGTTGCCGGTTGAAACCAGGGTGTGGGTCATTGTTTATGGGGACTAGTTTATCAAGTGCAATTTGAACAGTTTCTTCGAGCAGAATGTTTGTCAAAATTGGCTACAATGATCTGCGTTCGAAAATCTGGAAATTTCCTGAGCACAGGAAAAATAATTTTTAACTACAATATATCTTTTCGAAGAAACTGTTCAAATTTCAGTTAATAAACTACTTCCCATAAACAATGTCACGTTATAAGGTGACAGTCAATCCCACTATTCGTTGGTAAAAGAGTAGGCCAAGAGTTGGCGGTGGGTGGTGTTGACTAGCTGCTTTCCCTCTAGTCTTACACTGCTAAATTAGGGACGGCTAACGCAAATAGCCCTCGTGTAGCTTTGCGCGAAATTCAGAAACAAACAATTTTACGTTTTGGTGAAGAGAATAATAATAACAAAGGTCTTTGTTAGTTTATATTAACTTCCGATTATAGAAAGATACCTACTTAGAGTGCAACTGAAAATCAATCTGGTAATGAGTATAGGTAATTTAATATATTTTTCTTATTTTCTTAACTTGTAAGGATTAGAGCGTATTGTTTCACCAGTTGGGCACCCTTGGTGTTAACGTTATTTGTTTGACTCTGCTCAAGACTGTTACATTAAGAGACTTGCTCTTAGAGCAAGTTACATCACTACCAGGCCACGCGCCGTCTCGCGTGCCGTGCAACTCTGTTGGAGCACTTGAGAGGAAATCACGAAATCTGCTATTGCTTCCGGTTCAGTTTTCGTTGGCCTTTGTTAACCAAAATGGATCACCTGATAGGTGGTTGTAGATGTGC
>NW_013666175.1:485180-487737 GCF_000517525.1 Limulus polyphemus | reverse complement strand
TGTTGTCTAAATAAAGAGATATTAAATTCCCTAAGATCAATTAAGTTTCCCCAACTAAACCTGTTTGTGTTCGAAATATTATGTAGCGGTTGCTTATCATCACAATAAAAGAAACTAAATAATATTTTATTATTGTTTTAAAGAATTATTTATTTATTTACTTATTTTTAGCGAAATTGGTTTGTCAGATATCATTGTTGTGAAGTGAAAAGTCCCAAACTGTCGTAGTTAACATAAAAAAAAACATTATGTGCAGCCATCTAGCGACGGTAAGCGAAACTATTATGAAATGTAAAAGTAATTCTCCTGAGTAGTGGTTTTCCTTTTTGTTATTTTCTCAGAAAAACGCGAGTAATAGGAGAAGATAAAACATTACTCTTATATACAAATCGGGCGGTCAATTTTTTCACATCTTGCCTATCTGTAAGGCAAAGTAATTTTCATCTTAACATTAAAAATACTTTTGCGCATCAGAAAATTTCGAACTTTCATATGCGAAATTTTTATAATGTCCAAATAGTTACCGAACGTTTCCTAAGATAAAACTCTATATTTTATATATTGTCTTCAGTGATCAATTTCTGTTCGGGTCCGAAAAATTTGAAGGATCTCGCAACCACCATAAAAAATTATGAAATAAACATAAATTATGCATCTTTCATTCTGGAATGAACACAAAGGGATTTAAATTGAAAGTTATTGGGCGAGCATAAGGACGTGTTTGTTGTGCAAATATAAGTTAGTGATATAACTTATTTCTATTGTGTTTTAAGTAAAGGTTCTTAATAATAGTTCATTACAGTCTTTATCTATTGAGAGATAACTGAACTTCCAAGTATTTTTTCTTAATTTTTTCTCCATCTATTGAGAGATAACTGAACTTCCAAGTATTTTTCCTTATTATTTGTTTCTCCATCAATTGAGAGATAACTGAACTTCCAAGTATTTTTTCTTAATTTTTTCTCCATCTATTGAGAGATAACTGAACTTCTAAATATTTGTTCTTAATTTTTTCCCCATCTATTGAGAGATAACTGAACTTCCAAGTATTTGTTCTTAATTTTTTCTACATCTATTGAGAGATAACTGAACTTCCAAGTATTTCTTTCCGTCTATTGAGAGATAACTAAACTTCCAAGTATTTTTTCTTAATTTGTTCTTCAGCTATTGAGAGATAATTAAACTTCGAAGTATCTTTTCTTAATTTTTTCTCCATCTATTGAGAGATAACTGAACTTCTAAGTATTTTTTCTTAATTTTTTCTCCATCTATTGAGACAGGTATCACCAAACTCTGACCCATGGGCCAGATCCGGCCTGCGAGGTCAGTTCATCCAGCCCACCACTGCACTGTGCTACAAATGAGCTAAAACGACTTAATTAAATTAATTAATTAATAATTAAATCTGTATTTCCTTTTGACCTAGCCATGCCGAAGTTCAGCAAAGGAAGGATACGATACATAAAGTGTACGAATAGATCAAAGTGAAGGTACATAAAAATAGTAATGGAAATCCTAAGTATCAATTTTAATATGTTAAATTAAATATAATATACAACAAATATAACGAAATAATATGTAAGAAGCAAATGTGAACAAATGTTTTGGGACCAAATTATATGTAGCATCGGTGGTTCAGTGGTAGAATGCTCGCCTGCCACGCGGGCGGCCCGGGTTCGATTCCCGGCCGATGCAATAAGTTTTTGTTGTAGTATTATATTTTCTTCCACATAGAATCAGGTACGTTTTGCCAGTATTTTATTATTTGTTCATATGTGTTAATATTTAATGTATCAAGCACCCAAAGTATCTTTGCAAGTGAACGATCTGTATACATATTATTGATGTCTCAGTTTAAGAACACCAATTTCTTAATCATCAAATCAAGACATTATATAGAGGTCTTCTTTCTTTCAAATCTTCGGTGGGGCCGAGCCTGGAGCTGTATGTGTATGCGTGGTATCATATATCATGGCCTGGGATCCATATGATGTCCTCCCCATTAATCCTCTGACCCTGGCATGGGGTTATGATTGTATGCACATACAGTAACCCGGGGTGAAGTTGGAAAGCGTGGGTTCTGGAAGTCTCCCCAAACGTTGGTCCAGTGCTCCGGGGTACTTGTACCGTCCAGGAGGGACCGTTTCAGCTTCGCTGGCCTCCAAATTAATCCAAAAATAGATTATGTTTACTTTCAGCTGTGCTATCTATGTTAGGAAAAATTAAGAAAAAATACTTGGAAGTTCAGTTATCTCTCAATAGATGGAGAACGAAATTAAGAAAAATACTTGGAAGTTCAGTTATCTCTCAATAGATTGAGAAACAAATAATAAGGAAAAATACTTGGATGTTCAGTTATCTCTCAATAAACGGAGAAAAAATACTTGGAAGTTAAGTTATCAGAGGCGACTGCAGGAATGAACTCTCATTGCAGGTATTTACACAAAAAGCGCTCTGATATCCAAATTTGCCGAATTTTTTATTTCACTGATGTTCCTAAAAACTTATATTACTGTCAGATGCAAAAATCAGATTGGACAAATTTGAACATTTTTAC
>NW_013666175.1:480624-484378 GCF_000517525.1 Limulus polyphemus | reverse complement strand
GCGCCAAACAATTAATCGGGATTGAATAGCAGCCAGAGAGATTGAAGATATAGACGGACAATTGAGTCTAGCGCGGTAGTAAGTAAAGTGCGTGAATCGTTCGTTGAGAATTATAGCGTGTGTTTAAGTGTGGAAATTAAGTGTATTGCAAAGTTGTATTGAGAAAGAACAAACTAGTTGTATTTAAGAAGGGACTTGTATCACTGAAGTTTCTCGGGAAGAATTTCTACAGGAAATTAACAAACGAACACAGAAGCGTAACATTATTAAGTAAATTGATACAGGAAGGTGGCTCATTACTAATTAGACTGATAAAAGAAAGCGACTTATTATAGAACATATTGCTAAAGGGAAGTGACATATTATCAAGTAAATTGATAGTGGGTGCTTGATAATATGTCACTTCCCTCTATCAATTACACCACAGAAAAATTAATTATTTATATCACTGATTATAAAAATCTGTTAAGCTTGTCTTTCCATGATTTGATTAATAGCACAATTCCATAAACACCGCTGTCACATTAACTGCATGAATAACAATAATAAAGCAGACATAAAATAAATAACAAAATGGTTCGAAGAATTTTTACCAAACCTAAGATCTTATATATACAAATCGAGCTTTACTTGCAATACCTATGTTACAACTGTTATTGTCTAGAAAATCCCACTAAATTACTGGTAATACAATCACACAACTAGAAATTATTTCTTAACAGTTATCCATATAAATAATTCCATCTTTTATACTACTTAATCATATGACAAAACATATAAAAAAAGTTCTAGTCAGTATATTTTATGGAAAATTTTTAAACTCATGCTGTCATGAACAATAGCGTCATCTGTTGGCAAGCTGAAAACCTAATTCTAAATAACACCGACATTCAGTCTGCTATTACTACTTTTAATATTCGTCTACTGCTGCCATCTAGTAGCAGCATTGTTTAACTTTACGAATCATATTTGAAAAGAACGACAAACTTCGTTCGTCAAAGCAATAACGTCTTTTTAAATTTTTGTTGGATTCATACAATTGTTAACTTTAGGATTTAGGTAAGCATATTGTCCATTGATTTAGTTTACTACTTTGAGTTACTGTATTTGCTATATTTTAATTTCATTTAGTAGTGGTTCATTCTATTGAGCCAAGTGAAGTAATATATATATAAAAAAAAAACTTGCTGCGGACGTGCCATTTATATGCACGCCAGCTGTAATATATATATAGACTTGTTTCACTAGTTACTGAATGATAAGATTTTTCAAGCTTGTATTTAATTCGTAGATATAAGTCAAAGTCTTTAGGTAAATGGAAAATCTATGTTGGCAAGTTATCCTTTTAATTAAATATAATTTTCTCCTTTACCAAGATTGATTGTTAAAACTAGATGGGTCATTGGAATGCAGTAGAAAGATCGTTTTGAAGCTCGTGAACGCAAACACAAGTAGAATAAAATATTAGGTACGATATTTATATTTATAATTATAATTAATTCATCGTTTTAAGGAAGATATTACTTCAAATATAATAACACAGTATAAAGCTACGTGATTGTAGCGATGAAAACACTTAACTGAAGGAATTGTGGAGGGACTAAGATAAAGTACCAGAATCACTTATGCAAATAGATGAACTTCTATGCATACATAAAAAAAAATATAATTTAAAAAAGTTCACTTCATTAGTGAGTTTGTGAACTAATGATTAGCACAAAGCTTCAGGCTAGCTTATGTACACACTCTCTCTTTCTACCATAAGGAATCGAACCCTGGATTTTAGCATTGTAAATTTACCGCTATGGTTCACTGGAACGCCATTTTTGTTTGTACAAAGCTACAGAATGGGCTATCTGTATCTCCCCACCACTGGTATCGAAACCCCATTTCCAGCGTTGTAAATCCACAGACATACCGCTGTGCTACTTGGGGGGGGGGGGCGGTCACTTAAAACTTGCAATTTTAATTTAGTTTTAAAGTTGCTCACCAGCTGGCTCGCAAGATAAAGAATAATATTGACTCAACTGGAATATTAATATGAACCAGAGTCTGCGACTAAAATATTTCATATTATTCACCAGGAGGCAAAAAAAAAGAGAGAGAGAGAGAGAAACAGATTAGTAACAAATTGGAAATGAAGTTATTTTTTTCTGCCCTCATCAGCTACCAATCAGCTACCATATTAAGTTAGTCCTAATGAGAATCTACATCTACGCTGAAAATGAAATTTACCGCATAGACAGCGTAAAAATTAAAATTTCAATAATGTGCTCGTAAGTGTTTAGTAGTAGATAATATTATAAGTCACAGGTAGAACAAGAATTCATAATATGTTTTCACATTTCCAAAAACTTAATCGTATTTTATCACATATTTGGTTTTTTTTTAAATAGAAAGACCTTTATAAAAAATAATAATTTAGTTTTTATCTATTTGTGTCCTCTGCATCATCGCAACGCCATCTTTACGTAATTAATTATTGTTGATGGGTGAATTTATATCTGTTTGATTGTATTTTTATGTTAAGGGAATTTATATATGCATATATATATCCGGTAATTTACATTTTCAAGGGCCCGGGTGTGATCACATTTTTTAGTGGCGAGCCGTCATGGCCAGGGGGCTATAATGTCTATGTTGATAGGGATGATAAAATATCACAATATATTTCTCATGCTTTCGATATCGTTCGTAAAAATACACATAATTTACTAAATATTAAATACTTTTGTCTGCTTAAGGAGTTTTCGCTAAATATTACTACACTAAACCTATTGAGTTCAGACTAATTGAACCGCAGCATTTCTGATGGGTTGTTTGTTTGTTTGAATTTCGCGCAAAGCTACACGAGGGCTACCTGCGCTAGCTATCCCTAATTCAGCAATGAAAGACTAGAGGGAAGGTAGATAGTCATCACCACCCACCGCCAACTCTTGGGCTACTCTTTTATCAACGAATAGTGGGATTGACCGTCACATTATAACGCTCTCACAGCTGAGAGGGCGAGCATGTTTGGTGGGAAGGGGGATTCGAACCTACGACCCCCAGATTGCGAGTCGAGCGCCCTAACCACCTGGCCATGCCGGACCATTTCTGATGGAAATTCACTTTATCATATAGTTCGCTACTCGTTGCTGCGAAAAATCGCTCCTCACTTTAGGGCCGAACATATGCTATACATACAAGTGACTGTTGAATCCCAATATTCGGTCGGACAAAAGAGTAGCCCAAGAGTTGGCGTGGATGCCGTTCACTAGCTGTCTTTTGAAACAATCCTTTTTTAAGTAATGGATTTGAATGTTAAGATATATTTATCTTTTGAAATTTCTGGACACTAAGATTCGCGATTTCCTATTACGTTATTTATTTAATGGTAACGTTAACATCATTAGTATTATTGATTTTTGTTTCTGTAATAGAACTGTTAGTTTGAACTTTACCGTAATGGAGCAACTTTAGGCTATGGTTTGTGTTCACAATAAGCGGTAAAGAGCCCTCACATTATGTACATACATGTATATTTTTTAGCCAAGTATTCAAATAAACAAACAAACAGATCTTTGTAATACTTGGTAGTTATATCTATATCTATATATATATATATATATATAAAGAGCTGATTTGATACTCTGTCGGGTAATGAAAAATCCGTACTTGTGTGTAAGCCTTTAATGAAGCCAGGTTATAATACTAATTTCTCAATTGTAACCACTTATATAACTATTTACTTTACTGGTACTTTCTACCTTTA
>NW_013666175.1:475916-480614 GCF_000517525.1 Limulus polyphemus | reverse complement strand
GTGTCGATACCCGGGGGGGGCAGAGCACAGATAGCCCATTGTGTAGCTTTGTGCATAACTACAAACAAACGAACTCTTGAAGTTTATGTTTTATCACTCAATGGCCATTGTATCTGTTTTCGTTTGTTTGTTTTTTTGATGGAGGGCGTGGTGCTCAAGATACGCATTTAACAGCAGTTTGCTAGAACCCGACTGTTTTCTCTTTGATTGATTTATGTTGAAAGCTAATGTCCGAATTCTGTAAAGACTCAGATATGGCACATCAAAGAAAAAAATTCGCTACGTAGTTTCTGGATTTCATAAATTGTACACGTTGCTATAACCTGCTCGTCTGATGGTGGTATTGACGAAAGAAACAGAATCAACAAACAGTCAATCACAATCAATGGTGTATTGAGGGTTAGCGTTGTCTGTCGGTGTCTAGCTAGTTAAATACCATCTACATTGTTTCCTTATAAAAGAGAACGTGTCGAAACAATGAGAGGATACATACTACAAAGCTGTCTATTGTTGTCCGTTTCCTTTACTTTTATATGAGGTCTATCAACCTTTCCTATGTGTACCTGGAATCAAAAGACTAGAAGTCTGGGTTCCACTCTGTCAGTCAAGTTTGTTGTCACATGAAAAAACCCATTTTCCCTTCCAATAGCTGCTTTCAATAAAATACTAAATTTCTGGGATAGCTAGATCAATGCACCGTAATAACCCCACAGATATTGTGAAATTCTATGGTGACTTCCACAATAAGCGGTAAAGAGCCCTCACATTATGTATATACATGTATATTTTTTAGCCAAGTATTCAAATAAACAAACAAACAGATCTTTGTAATACTTGGTAGTTATATCTATATATATATAAAGAGCTGATTTGATACTCTGTCGGGTAATGAAAAATCCGACTTGTGTGTAAGCCTTTAATGAAGCCAGGTTATAATACTAATTTCTCAATTGAACCACTTATATAACTATTTACTTTACTGGTACTTTCACCTTTAGCCACTTTTCGCTGCGATAGCACCATACACCCTGCATGGTGTAAAAACCATACGATTTTGGAAGCGTCTTGTTTCTTTGAAGCTCTTTTATCTAAGAGCATAATCTGCAGTTTGTTTAGAGATGTCATCCAAAAGATGCTCAATTAGACTGAGAACTAGTAATAATGCTGACAAAGGAAGATGACTAAAGTGGCTTTACTTTTCTTCGAACCAACTTCAGATAACACGAGCATAAACACGGTGGATTGCTGTTTCACAATCTTCAAAGAGCTCTTTACCATCAGGATTAAAATGTAGAATTGTAGATGGTCATAATTGATAACAACATCCAGATACTCAATGGATGTTACATGCTTGTCTAAAGGACCCAGCAGAACTCTTGCCACGAAAACGTTTCCCTCACCATTACACCATCTCCATCAACTTAAGTTGTTGGGACAAAAGCGTCAAGTGCTGCACGCGGTTTTCTTCGTATTGTTTTTAATCTAGTAACAGTACATTTAAAAAGAAAAGGTGAAACATGACATACTTTCTGCCATTTAATGTCTACAATTTGCACTCTTAGCACTATAAACCATGCTTTTCTGTTTGTATTTAAAACAAGAGGTTTTTACACTGATTGTCCGTTGCCATAATATAGTTTTTATAAATATAATTTGTATGCCTTGGCTGAAGATGGTCGAATCCTGACACCTGTTGAAGAAATAGGTCAGTTGTGAAACTTTCTGACATCTGTTATATTTTACAAGCCTTTCCAAAGTTTGGCCACCATCTTTCGACAGCTACAGTGTTTACTAGTTGCTCACTGGCAGATGTATTCCTTATTGATTTCCACTGTTGATCTACCCTGATGACAGATTTTTTTTTGAACAATCGATCAACGTTCGATAATGTCACTTCTGTTCGACGGAGAACTACTTGTATATTTTTTTAAAGGCGTAGAGAACCTAACTCTTCTCTATTGTTTTACAGAATATCCTGACCAGGGTTTTCAATAGTACCGGCGGTACCAGGTTGCCGGTACCGGTACTCGAGCATCTCTAATCATGTGACTAAAGCAGTTAGAAAATCAACTATTCTTCCCAGTGTGTTCTCGTGGGAAAATTTTTTTTTTCACCTCAAACCAAATTGTCAATTATCTGTAAGCTCACGTGGTATGACGACTTTGGCAACGAACAGGTTGAAACATTGGCTTTCTATTGGTTATAAATATAATAAATTAGAGCACGTCAGAGTTAGGCGTGGAAAGTGGTTTCTGAATTTTTATTGATTGCTCTTTAGCCCCATCAGAGCGTGGGAGTCTCCAGTTTCCCATATTTCATGATACTGCCGATTTTCACGGTGAGATTCACTTATAGGTTGAAGTATGAACTCAAAACTACCACATCAAACACTTATAATTCTGTGAAGCTGAAATACCAGAGGAGGCTTTCGGTCAAAACTCCGAAGATGAAACATGTAATAACAGATATTATTCTCAACATATGATATACTATAAACCGGTATCGGTACCGATACTGGATGCCGAGTACCGCCGGTACCGGTATTGATACCGACTGCAAACCCTGATCCTGACACATCAAATAATCAGTCTATTGTGAACGAGTAAATAGTTGGAGCATTTTAAAAATGCAGATGCGTTTATTCTAATAAAGTGATCCATCTGTGTCATTTACCAATGCAAGGTACGTTATATTTGATAGTTACTATGAGCAAGTATGCTACCAAGTTTTCACACACTTAGTAATATTTTGACTTATTAGGTGATGACTGTTTTATGACTAAAAGAAAAGAAGTACCACTTTATCATGTCATAATTTCAGTGGTTGTCTCGTGAACACCTCTATTTGAAGACATTATTTTTCACGATTTTACTTAAAAAGATTTACATTCCTATTTAAATCCATAAGATGAATATAATGCTTATTTTTTTTGTTGTTGTTGTTGATTGGTTGTTTAGCACAAAGCTACACAATGGGCAATCTTAATTTTCTCTGTCCACTGCACTTATCAAAACCTATTTGGCCCGGCATGGCCAGGTGGTTAGGACGAAAACAAACTTACTAGAAATTAATCATCGATTAACTAAAAATTAGCTGTTAATTAAAAATTCGATCTAGATGAATGTACAGAATAGTAACTATGACAACGATTCATCGGTTGTGTTTTTATGCAGATCATCTCGTTTTGATTAGTGTAGAAAGAAAAAAAAGCATCCTCCATCTCTAAAGGTTTCCAGTATGTGTCACTTCACACAGTGTTATTTATACGTATATATATATATGTGTGTGTGTGTATTAATTATAGTTTATTAGCTTAGTGTCTTAGTAATTAGCGAAAAACCCTTAGGCAGGCAAATATATTTAATATTTAGTAAATTGTATGTATTTTTATGAACGATATCGAAAGCATCAGAAATATATTGTGATATTTTATCACCCCAATCGAAATAAACATTATAACCCCCTGGTGGCACAGCGATAAGCCTGTTGGCTTATACCGCTAAAAAAAAGGTTTTGTTTGTTTTTGAATTTCGCGCAAAGCTACACTATGGCTATCTGCGCTAGCCGTCCCTAATTTAGCAGTGTAAGACTAATGGGAAGGCAGCTAGTTATCACCACCCACCGCCAACTCTTGGGCTACTCTTTTACCAACGAATAGTGGGATTGACCGTCACATTATAACGCCCCCACAGCTGAAAGGGCGAGCACGTTTGGTGTGACTGGAATTCGAACCCGCGACCCTCAGATTGCGAGTCGAGGAATTTCGCGCAAAGCTACACGAGAAAGACTAGAGGGAAGGCAGCTAGTCATCACCACCCACCGCCAACTCTTGGGCTACTCTTTTATTAACGAATAGTGGGATTGACCGTCACATTATAACGCCCTCACAGCTGAGAGGGCGAGCATGGCTTCTCTTTTTACCAACGAATAGTGGGATTAACCGCACATTATTCCGCCCCCACGGCTGAAAGGGCGAGCATGTTTGATGAGACGGGGATGGAATCGAGCGCCCTAGCCATCTGGCTATGCCGGGCCCGGAATAAAGTGGTCACAACTGTTAAAATAAAATGGTTCAAAGTAACATAGTTGAACGATGCTATAAATGTTAAAACAGCAGCCAGGAATAATGAAATTGTCTCACACCCATTACCTAAAATGGTTCTGAAGAATAATTACAAACATCTACCGTGCCGAGAGAGAAGTATCACTGTCTTCCGCAATATACACATTTATTCATGTGTGTCGTCACTAGCTGTGTGTGTAGATTTCCTATATTCATTCATTTATTCTGCAGTTAAGACAGTTTTCGTAGTCAATTTACACGCACGAGGAGTTTATGGGTTACAACAAATTGTAGATTTTTCACGTTTTCTAGGTAATTTCTGCTATATAACCTAGCTTAAGTTTAATTATAGACCGAGGCTTATTAGCCTACATGGGTTTAAACATATCAAACGATTTGATCTAAGATTTATTGTGAGTGTGTGTGTATGTCTGTGGAATGTTTCAAATTCTTTGTTGTGAATTTTGAGGATTTCAATTTCGAACGAACAGGCTTAAAACTGTAAGACTTAAATATTATTTAGTTTACAACGGTTATATATTATTTTTTAGTGTAGCAAAGTATTATCAACTAATCTACATGAAAGCATGAGCGGGAAAATGGATTTTCAACAGTCTACTAAAAATATTCTTCTT
>NW_013666175.1:454042-474947 GCF_000517525.1 Limulus polyphemus | reverse complement strand
GTTTAATTAAAGTAATGCTTTTTTTTTGTTTGTTTTCTTAGCGTTAAGCCTACGAATTTTGGCGACAATAAAACGTGAATCGAATCGCAAGATAGACTGGGTTTTACGTTTCTTTCCTGTTGAGAGAAAAAAAGGGAGAAGACAAAAAAAAAAACGCTAACGTAAAAAAGATCTCTATTGAATAATTAGAAAAATATGTTAGTAGTTTTAATAATACCTGTACTTTTTGAATAATTAGAACAATATATTAGTAGTTTTAATAATACCTGTACTTTTTGAATAATTAGAAAAATATATTAATCGTTTTAATAATACCTATACTCTATTGAATAATTAGAAAAATATATTAGTCGTTTTAATAATACCTGTACTCTATTGAATAATTAGAAAAATATATTAGTCGTTTTAATAATACCTGTACTTTTTGAATAATTAGAAAAATATATTAGTCGTTTTAATAATACCTGTACTCTATTGAATAATTAGAAAAATATGTCAGTAGTTTTAATAATACCTGTACTCTATTGAATAATTAGAAAAATATATTAGTCGTTTTAATAATACCTGTACTTTTTGAATAATTAGAACAATATATTAGTGGTTTTAATAATACCTGTACTCTATTGAATAATTAGAAAAATATATTAGTAGTTTTAATAATACCTGTACTCTATTGAATAATTAGAAAAATATGTTAGTAGTTTTAATAATACCTGTACTCTATTGAATAATTAGAAAAATATGTTAGTAGTTTTAATAACACCTGTACAAATAGGAGTTCATTGTGGTGAGTAAAGAACAAATCGAACACATTTATATTCCATAAAGCGTATTGTGTCTGTATGCCCTATTTTATTCACATTTCTATGCCATGGAGCGTATTGTGTCTGTATGCCCTACTTTATTCACATTTATATTCCATGGAGCGTATTGTGTCTGTAAGCCCTATTTTATTCACATTTCTATGCCATGGAGCGTATTGTGTCTGTATGCCCTACTTTATTCACATTTATATTCCATGGAGCGTATTGTGTCTGTATGCCCTACTTTTATTCATGATGTTTTAAGATAATTTGTCAGCCATTTCAAATGCTCTTTACCAAAGTACTGCCGGCGGATGACACATGGCGCCCCACCATCCACGTGTAGCCAATGAAATAAATGCTGCATCTGGCGCACGTATCTTTTCAAGCACACATATTATACAGACAAGCACTACAAGAAGCCCATACTTATGGGGCCCGGCATGGCCAGGTGGTTAGGGTCACGGGTTCGAATCCTTTCAGCCGTGGGGGCGGCATAATGTGACGGTCAATCGCACTATTCGTTGGTAAAAGAGTAACCCAAGAGTTGGCGGGGGTGGTGATGACTAGCTACCTTCCCTCTAGTCTTACACTGCTAAATTAGGGACGGCTAGCGCAGATAGTGTAGGTATCTCGTGTAGCTTTGTGCGAAATTCAAAACAAACAAACAAACAATCCATATTTATGATTCGCCACTGTCTATGGCTAATGGTGGTAAATGGTTGGAATTCGCTGAACTTGTATAACTCACTGAGTGATTATAGGTGGCAAATCGAGTAATAGACAAGGCTTCAGGTTTCTGGTCGGACTTAACAATTCTGGTGATGAAAAAAAACGTACATCAGAGAAAATATGTTTATAATGAACGTAAAATTAAAGAAATCCAGCTATGTACATCACTTTTCACGCAGTAACAAATCAATTTGTATTCATTTTTCATATGAAGTTAATTTAAAAACATGCAAATAAATATTTTCCAATTCTGGAATATTTCTATTTCGATACGGTTCAATTATTGAGTAGAAAATGTATATAAAATTTACAGATGTTAATTAGAGGAGTAAAAACAAAACAACAGAAATATTCAAAATAAATTCTCTTTTTTTGTTGTTTAAAGCAATTATAATGTTCCTCGTTTATAGAAAATTTAAAACGTGTTAAAACAAATAGCTGGAAGGAGACAAAAATATTCAGTCTTCGAAAGCTAAAAAGAGAAAAAAAGCAAAGCGTATGCAAATGTCCATATCTTAATTAATGTTGAAAATAATAATACCAAGACGCTTCAAATGTAAATTAGCAAGCTATAAATATTAATGTGAACCATCTCATACCTGATTTTGACCGAAGAACTCAAAAGCCAGAACCTGAATCATATGAGGTTCATACCATGAAAAACGTCAAAAGAGGTTATTAGATTATTTTGAGTGAGATTGTGGAATAATCAATAAGAACATTGTGTAAATCATCTTTAACTACGTGAGCCTCAAAGGAGGAAGTTATGAGATAAAACAAGAAATGTTTGATGTGTTATATCGAAGGGAGATTTTCAGTTGAATTTTGTAAAATATATTTATTATATATATTAACTTTCTTTATTTTGAAAAAGGGATCTCATTATGAACATTGCAAGAAATGTTTACTGCAGGGTATTTATATTTTCCCCTGTGATATTTTTAGTTTAATTCTAATCTTTAGAGTCATTACTAAGTGACTGACTGTTGAAAACAATATGGTATAACCCGTTTTAGGATGCATATTGCGTATACTTAAGCCCTTCATTCAATTGTATACAGAAATAGCAAGTATAATGTTAACAACACCTTGTATGGACACAAAATATATAAAATTCGATATATTGATTTATTGAAAAGTTATTATCGCTTGATACTATTTGCACGAAGTAAATTTACCTTGAAAAGTAATATTCAAGATGGACATACAGGATGTTTGTGTAATGAAATGTAGTTTTGAGGCTTTCTTTATTTAAATAACTGTAAAACTTCACACTGTTGGTACGAAACTCGTCTACTGAAATATACGAGTTTTAGAAAGGAAACCCTATAAATTTATTCTCTTTTCTCTCTCTTGGGCTTAAACACGTGAGAACTACAATTATCACTTCCGTATAAGTAATAGATGATTAAGTTTGTAATATCATGGTCTGACGTACACAACCAGATGTTTTAACGTGAACATAAAACATAATTCTAGGAACTTGTGTTTTAGAGCTTAGTATTTAATAACTCTTAAGTAAATACCGCGAGTGGAGTTGAACTCCACACATAAGCAACAGTCATTAGTAGAGTTGAACTCGTCACGAAAACAAGAGTAACCAAGAGAGATTGAACTCGTCACGTTAGCAACAGTTATTAGGGGAGTTTGAACTTGTCATGTAAGTAACAGCCACTAAATAGGCCCGAACTTGCCCTGTAAGTAACAACCACTAAATAGGCCCGAACTTGTCCTGTAAGTAACAACTACTAAATAGGCCCGGACTTGTCGTGTAAGTAACGGCCACTAAATATATCTGAACTCATTATGTAAGTAACAGCCACTAAATAGATCTGAACTTCTTATGCAAGTAACGACCACTAAATAGGTCTGAACTTGTTCTGTAAGTAACAACCACTAAATAGATCTGAACTTCTTATGTAAGTAATGACCACTAAATAGGTCTGAACGTGTCCTGTAAGTAACAACTACTAAATATGTCTGAACGTGTCCTGTAAGTAACAACTACTAAATATGTCTGAACGTGTCCTGTAAGTAACAACCACTAAATAGGTCTGAACTTGTTATGTAAGTAACAACCACTAAATAGATCTGAACTCATTATGTAAGTAACAACCACTAAATAGGTATGAACTTTTTCCGTAGGTAATGTTCACCGAATAACTCTGGATTTGTTATGCAGGAAAGGTCACTACAACAGAGGTTTGAACTTTTCATCGAAATAATTAAAATAATAAAGTGTGCGCGAGCGTAGGAAGCTTTTAAAACTTTATTAAGCGCATGGAAGTACGGGCAACGTTACCATATGCGTAAGAGAGGCGTGGGTATATGTAGTACTATGCATTGTAAAACGAAATATATTTGCGTAATGGGTATGATACCCCTCAGAGCCGTATCTCATACGGCAGAGTTTATGTGTTAAAGTTTTGTGTGTGAATTTCTTTCTTACTTTATAAGCACTTAGAGTATGTACCGGTACCTTCACCCTATTGAGTTTTAATACCCAGGTTTCGAAAGCGTCGCTGTATCTGGTGTCTCTTTTTTTTAGATAAGTCGATCGGTTTCCCATATTTGATCGGATCATTCGGTCTGGTGAATATCATGTGTTGTGAAATCGGTTTAATCTCACGGTCATTGAGACGCACCGCACGGCCATCAGATTCAATCAGAACTCTACGTATCTAGCGTCTTACTAGAACGGTCTAGGCAGAGGCCACTGAACTGTTTTAATTAATATAAATACACACCAGTGCCTACACATTTTGTAAACTTTACGCATTCAAATACAAAATAATACAAGAAAGAAAAAAACTCTTTCGTACGCGAAGCACGAGTTTCCACCCCCTAGTATAAATAATAGTACAACTTAGACACGTAAATAAAAGTCGCATGAGTGACCCGAAGTTATTATGTAAACAAGAGTCGCTAAAGATATCTGATCTTTTTTTTCTACGTAAGGCGCCCAACAATAAAAACTGATGATGTAATTGTTAATAACTAAAATGGGAGGCCTTTATTTTTGTAATGAATGTACTCTCTCGGAATTACACATGTAAATAAACTCAAGATGAGTTTAATTTGTGCGCATGTTGTCAGAATTGAGACGAGAAGAAGTAATGTGCTTAATTATATAGTGTAAAACTTTTCATTCCTCCTTTGGTACTCGTATAAAAAGTACATCTGAACAACATTTAAAGGCACATTTAACACAAGATAAATAGAGCTATGTTTACCGTTATAATCTTCGAAATTATAGGTGTGTACGAGTGTAAAAGGCTTGTCGACGAGTTGATTATTTTTACTCATGACACTGCCAAAACACACCAAGAGTATCGCGTATTGATAAGCATGTTGGAATTGTGAGAGTTTAAATGTACGTATTTGGAGATGGTAAAGATATTTAATACGCAATACTCTGATAAATTACCTTTATCATAGCATTAATTGTTCCGTGTTCTCTCAACTGACATGATCTTGTTATTCACCGCAGAGAAACTTTGTTCTTTGTAGAACAAAAGATAGAAATTTGAATCCAAGTTTTAATAGCTTGGAGAGTCCATACTGATATATATTAGTTAGTTTCATTAATGTGACTACAGTTACATGGGCCTGAAACTACAGCTAACACGAACATCTCGGTTTTGGATATTCCGAATACTTCTAAAACTAATCCTTTTTGTAAAGTAAGAAATTTTAGATGGATCACTGACTGTTGTGGCCCGGCATGGCCAGGTGGTTAGGGCGCTCGATTCCCAATCTGAGGGTCGCGGGTTCGAATCCCCGTCACACCAAACATGCTCGTCCTTTCAGCCCTGGGGGCGTTATAATGTGACGGTCAATCTCACTATTCGTTGGTAAAAGAGTAGCCCAAGAGTTGGCGGTGGGTGGTGATGACTAGCTGCCTTCCCTCTAGTTTTACACTGCTAAATTAGGGACGGCTAGCGCAGATAGCCCTTGTGTAGCTTTGCGCGAAATTCTAAACAAACAAACAAACATTAAATCAAGGTTGTTATCAAGTCGTGCAGCAATTCCGAAGGGCATAAAGACAGGAAAGTGCGGATTATATTAAAGCTCCCAGCCAGGTGTTACTGACTGGAAATGATCTCTGCCCTATTTATAGTAGGACCTGGGAACACCGTTTAGGGTTTTTATATGCTTGTAGTTAAGCACAAAGCTACACAATGGGATATCTGTTTTTTGCCCACCACGGGTATCGAAACCCGGTTTCCAGCGTTGTAAGTTCGCAGACATGCCACTGGGGGGCGCACCGTTTAGATTCCATGCAGGTAGCTGAGTTACAAGAATGAGCATTGTAGCGGTGTTGCACCACTTAGCGGAGGTGTTTTTATGTCATTTATGTCCTGCATGTCATGGCGATCGTACCCTGTGAGTTGCAACGCACAAAAGTTATCAAAAGCCGAGAAACACTGTAGTATTAAACGGTCACCTCCTTGGCTGTAAAATTTAACAAACCTGTCGTGTTTTATTAGATACTTTTATCTAAGTTATTTTATTAGTTTTACTATTTAAGGAAGTGTTTTCCTGTCATTTCTTTTTAAGTTCGCTCTTTCACTTTAAATAGTAAAATAATAACTTCATCTCACAGACTAAAATGAGCATTTAAATAGCGAAAAAATTTCCTAAAATGTTTATGCAATCAATCGGTAAAATAGGAAGACTTTAGACATGTGAGCACGTTCAAAAAGTCTTGTCATTATACAACGTTGTTATATAATGTCAAAATATTTTTAATCTGTGTTTTAAAACGCTTTTCCCGTTCACTTGAAGAATATTAAGGAATTCCATTGCCGAGGAAAACAAAATTGCTGTTTTATATTTTTAATTCGATCTTCAATTTTGAGAATTTGGAAATCGGTGTATATATAAAGAAAACGTTTAATTACTTTTATTTCAAGTTTTATTTAAAACAACAAAAAGTAAGACGTATTTTTTTTATAATTTCCTTTACAGTCTGTAAACTTGTGATTAAAGATATGCAAAGGTATTTCAACTATTTGGACAGAGAGAGGGAAGTGGATACATTACATTAAAACGACTTTGGAGCCTCATCACGTCTTTACAGTCTGTGTCACATCATGTTCAGTCAAAGTCTTTCTGACAATCATTCAGGCGTGCAGGGTAGTTTCTATTGCAAAAGGCTCCGCCTAAAAGTTTTAATATCCACCATCTAATGAACGAGAGGACAGTTTCCAAGCGCTCATTTCAACAGTCCGATTTTACAGAAATCCTTAGACGTTGCGTCTAGGACTTGACCTCGGATGGGTAAATATGGAAGAGCATCAATAACCGTTTCACTCTCCAGCTGCCTGAGGTACTGGACAGTTGAGCGATATGTCGTGAAAGTAGCTTGTATACAAGTGAATTGTGTTGCTTTTCCAGATGGAGATCCGCCTTGATTAAGATGTGTACTGTTGCCTGTGACAGTGAACAGCTTTCGCCACTGACTTTTTTGTTCGTGGATTCTCATCTGTTACAAGAAGCTGCGCATTGCTTACTACGACTGGGATACGACTTGTTGCTGGTCTCTTTCTGAATGGTCTCGGTCCCCAGATGATTCCATATTATTTTGTTTTCCAATGCCATTAAGTACAAGAGATATCTCCAATTCTTGGAAATTCTAAATCTCCGATCTAAACACATTTTTTTTTTACCTGAGTGTATGAATATTTTGAGTCGAAAAGTGTTGTTAAATACCCATCCCAAATTCGCTCAATTTTGGGTGGCAATGTCAAATGTAGTTTTTATGCACTCCGTTTCATGATGACATTATCCATTGAGGATGTCATGTGACTTGTTGATTTTCATATTAAAAATCGTTTTGTTATAACATACTCAACTCTCTGTGTAGATATACATGTACACACACACATATATATATATATGCGTTAAATTGGCGAATGTCGAAGCAATTAAATTTACCAGTTCTTTGAATACTTCATCTCTAAATCTAAGCATAGACAGCGAATACACAAGTAATTTCCCTTACATGAACAAAACTAGCGAATAATTTAGACTACAATGTTACTCTAAAATTTTTCCTATGATCAGATATAAACGACATACTGAAGCGGCACGTACCAATCCCTTTATTCATGTACTGATTATCTAATCAGAAACACCTTAGGTGTGAAATAAAGGTGCTACCAGTTTGGCCGCCAATTTTGATTTCATTCCTTTAACTCGCACATTCAATCCTTTTTCTGGCCGCACCTTTCTTTCACACCTAAGGTGTTTTTGATTAGCTGTCATGATTTTTTGTCAATACATACCAACAAACCTCAGCAATTAAGAAAGTGACACTCGATAATAACCCACATTAGCTTTAAGATCAGAACATTATTATTCGGAACAGACCTTTATTTTACAGAACCAACTAGATTCTTTAGAATATATGGTGGTAGTTTCCTCTCTAAAACAGTGTTAATAGCTTCCTTTATAGTAACGCCATGGAATCTAGATTAACAGTTTCTTGTTATCACCCGATGCGTATCAAGCATAATTATTTATGCTAATTGCTCAAGCTAATATCACGAGATGCTAAACGCTCTTTAGTTAGGTAAATTTCATAACATTTAGTAAATTTGTGCTTAAAACTTGGCAATGAATAATTAATAATAACTGTCCACCGTATGATTCTTTTGAAAACTTGAGCTAGAAACTTATAACCAATACTTAGGTATCTGCAGTTCCTTTCACCTTATACTTTTGCTGCTCTAAATCAACCGTCTTTAATTAGAATGACAAAAAACTAAAAATTGTCCACCTTTACTGTTAAGTGAAGCTGTAGTAAAAATATTAGACCGATAGCTCATGTGACGTTTAGCATAGGCGTGAGCAAAATTTTTTGTCAAATTTAAGCGGTTTTTGTTGAATAACTTGGCACACGTGGCTTATATTTACACCAAATAAGACTCCTAATTGTAGGCTGTAAAGATCTATCAGTGTACCAAATTTGGAAAAACTTTATAAAAGTTAAGTATGTTTTGCTATCAAATAAAGTTCTCGTACTTTTGGTGCAAAAAAACAAACAAAACAAAACAGGAAGAAACTCAACCAAAATTGGAGATGTTATGTCTCAGGTATCTCTTAATGGATTGCCTTAAAATTTGGCATGTGAAGTAAAAGTCCAGTAGAGCACATTCCCTAAAAATATGTGATAGTTTGGATTACCAAAGTCTGAGATACAGAAGGTGGAAAATCGCTAAATTATCACTCCTGTTAATAACACACAGTGTGTCCTGCAGCAGGTTGTTTTGGCCGCACGACACACTACCGTGTGTCTTGATGTGATGAGGCGAGATGAAAGATTAGAAGCAAATAATAGCAAAACTAGTTAATCACAGAAATGAATGTTACAAATGCAGAATGGCTGACGGCAATAATACGCATTTTTCTAGATAGCCTTGTTTCAGTTTTTTTTTTAATATGTCAAAGAGATTTGGAAAATTCTTGAGTATATAAGCGGCCAACTCAGTTCACCTTATGCTTCTTAAGTTCTCTAATCGTGTCCGAACGGGCTGATATAGCGGTTTGCGTGCCGGGTTGAGGATCGAAAGGTCTAAATAAGCCACTGGACATGATCCGTATTTTCAGATAGGAGATTTTTTTTTATATAAACGTGACAATCAATCCCGTTTTCGTTTGTTTGTTTGTTTGTTTTTAATTATGCACAAAGATACACAAGGGCTATCTGTGCTCTGCCCACCACGGGTATCGAAACCCGGTTTCTAGCGTTGTAAGTCCGCAGACATACCGCTGTGCCACTGGGGGGGGGGCTCCCGTTTTCGTTTAAGAGTAGCCATGTAAGTGACAGCTTCTATTGACTGGTTGCCCTCCACTTGGGCAGCAGTTCTAAATTAGCGATGGTTATGCCTGATTCTAAGGGTTCGTTTGGCCAATCCCCCGAAGAAGGTGAGTTTAGGTTGAAAATACTAATTATAATCATGCCATTTAAAAAAGTCAAAAGCGACATCTACATTTGTGAGCCTTCACACGCTAGATATAGCTTTTTGTTTTCAGTTTGTTTGTGTTTTTACTCAATGAAACGCATAATATTATCTAGGATAAAATTATACTTTCTTCCTAGATTATTAAATATATTTTGATCCCGAGACTTTTTCCTTTTTCATCAAAAATATGCATATCTGAATTAAAACTCAACTTACTATCCCAATTTAAAATGATATTTTGGTGAGGTCAAGAGTGCTGTAACTTTTTCCCAATTATATAATTTCGAAACTAAATAAAAGCTCTCTTAAGAACTGAGTTTTAAATAAACAACTGAAATATCTGTACGTTGTGAAGTGAGAAAAACATAACCTATTGTGAATAGCATTTTTATGTGACGAGGTTCTATTATTTGTTTACTGTATTCTTCTTTACTTGTCATAATATAATGTTGAAAACTAGATTATTCTGTGTTACAACTACGACCTTGCATTAAAAAGAACGAGGCATGGAGAGTATTTTATGTTAGAACAAACCTTTTAAGTTAATTAAAGAGAAAATAAATACAATACACCAAGGTAATAAATAACATTTAATAAACTAAAAATGATAATACAAATATCTATATACAGATAAGGATAAACTCACTAAAACTTTACATTTGAAAACCTTGTCATAGTTTTAATGCAATTCTATTCGAATTGTCCTCGACTTATGAAACAACTAACAAACTTCTGTTTAAATAAAGAACATGAAACTAGGTTATCCTTCCACAAATATCACTTTTTTTTGTTAGCCGTTCCAAAAAAAAAGAAACAAAAATAATTTTAATCATCTTCCAGTAGCCATCAATTTGGTACAACAGATTGTGATGCTGTTAGACCAAAGTCAGTTTTTATAAACATTTGGGTAATAAGATCTGTTCTGGTGGTACCAATACAATTATAGAGGCATCATTTTAGGTGATAGTTGATTGAATCTAAGTTAAGTGAGTGCTGAATGACTGAAAATCGATTCTTCATCCGGTTGACTACTAAGTGCTATCAGCATCAAGTGGGTTGAATACCAGATAAAGTTACTACTGTAAGGCGAAGACACACTTCCCTGAAACACCTGAAACTTTGCTCGATGTCAAGTGGGTTGAATACCAGATAAAGTTACTACTGTAAGGTGAAGGCACACTTCCCTGAAACACCTGAAACTTTGCTCGATATCAAGTGGGTTGAATACCAGATAAAGTTACTACTGTAAGGCGAAGACACACTTCCCCGAAACACCTGAAACTTTGCTCGATATCAAGTGGGTTGAGTGCCACATAAAGTTACTACTGTAAGGTGAAGGCATACTTCTATGAAACACCTGAAACTTTGCTCGATGTCAAGTGGGTTGAGTGCCACCTAAAGTTAATCTTGTAAGGTGAAGGCATACTTCTCTGAAATTCCTGAAACTTTGCTCGATGTCAAGTGGGTTGAGTGCCACATCAAGTTACTCTTGTAAGGTGAATGCATACTTCTATGACACACCTGAAACTTTGCTCACCTCTTCAAGTCAAAGGTTGAGACAAGCTTTCAGGTGGGCCAGCAAAGCACGATGTTGTAAAAATCCATTATGCTAATGTGTTCGAATTAATAATAATACTCACCGTTAATGAATTGTATAATTATATTAAATTTTAAGAAAATATTTCACTTGAAAGGTATAAATGTTCTTATTGCACTTGAAAGTTCTGTTTGATTTTACTTACAATATAACTCTGTTCCAAGTCAATATCGGTTACATATGTAGGTATTTGCTCATGCCTTTGTGACTCAATAGGACATTTGAGTTTTTGAAGTTATACAAATCAATTTTTTAGCCCATACAGATATTATAATTCTAACTTATGTGACGAAATACATCTAATACTATGGGTAATCAATACTGGTTCCACTGGACATTATCCGTAACTGGTTTCTGTAGAATATTTTCTTACTTATCTTAAAAACAACAACAACAAAACAGGCTCCTCAAGCACCGCAACTTCTCAATATCATCTTTACTGGAATTTACACACATGCTGGATCTCGCTCTCTCTCTCAGCGAATATACATCCAATTCCTTTAGGGTTAACAAAACACTGATCAATATAGATACTTTTCTGTGCCACTGGGCAGTTTTTACCACAGCTCAGGGGAAGTTGATGTTATGTTTCAAGCGGTTTTCACCTGATCAGTAAGAATATAATCTCGCTTCTGATTGGTCGACATTTTACAACTAATATATAATTTTATTAGCAATCAAAAACTGCATACTGCATATTTTTAGAAAGTTATTTTGAGATGAGTTTTTAATTTTAAAATGAACATTATTAATTTGTTGATGTTCAAGACTCTATACTGACCTTAGAACTGCTTCCACTTTCGTACTTAACCTTATGTACGTGGCCTCGTACTGCCCCTGGAACTACTTTCTCTTTCGTACTCAGTTTACATAATTATGTATATGGCCCCATACTGCCCTTAGAACTACTTTTTCTTTCGTCGTTGGTGCGCTATTTTTTTTGGTAGCCTCGTACTGCTCTTGGAACTACTTTCTCTTTCGTTCTTCGTACTCAGTCTTATGTACATGGCCTCGTACTGCCCTTGGAACTACTTTCACCGATTATGCTCGGCAATATGAACGTGGACGTCCGATTCCAGGACCATGTTTATGCAAAACAATATGCAGTGGTCCATGGGTGTGCAGTCAGGCAACTTCACAGGTATGTCGGAGAAGGGGATAACATGAACAATGGTTGAATTTTTCCATGGTTCATAGAAACGCTGCTGTGGGTGGGTATATCTGAGGTATATCTTCTTGGTGTCTTTGCCATACAGTGTAGATATCTCAACTGCATAAACGGTGGCTATAGGTCTTACCTATACCTTTACTTTACAGTTCACGTTGTGAAGTTTACATCACATGAAAAAAACCTACGACAACCATAATTCGACTAAAAGTTTCCTTACATTCTCTGTGTCACGTTAAAAAGTTCTTATCACTTTGTGATCAATAGCAACTCGCCCTTTTTTTCAATTAAGTCGTTCCAGTACATCAATGTCCTAGTGTTGCAACAATCTTTCATCTGGAATTTTTATATGGGTTCCTGGAGTTTGTCGTTTCTTACTAAAGTGACTGGGGAGTGGTTTGTGTACGGGTAGTTTGGCAACCTTAGTGGCAGGCTTGTGCATGGTAGTGGTTGGGTAGTGTTTACACTTGCATATGTGTGTGTTCCCGATCTTCCATTGCCGATAACTTTGTAGACTTTGGCAACCTTAGTGGCAGGCTTGTGTGTGTGATAGATTAGTGGTTGAGTAGGGTTTACATCTTCAAACGTGTGTTCCAATCTTCCCTTACCGATCACTTTGTAGACTTTGGCAATCTTGGTGGCAGGCTTGTGTGTGATAGGCTAGTGGTTGAGTAAGGTCTAGATCCTCAAAAGTGTGCTCCGATCTTTCCTTGCCGATAACTTTGTAGACTTTGGTAATCTTAGTGGCAGGCTTGTGTGTGATATGCTAGTGGTTGAGTGAGGTTTAGATCCTCAAATGTGTGCTCCGATCTTCCCTTGCCGATAACTTTGTAGACTTTGGCAATCTTAGTGGCAGGCTTGTGTGTGATAGGTTAATGGTTGAGTAGGGTTTACATCCTCAAACGCTATTCATTATGTTATAAAGGATTTTCTTTCCAACTTGTGTGCTCTGTATTTACATTTTACTATACGAATATTCCTCTTATAAAGAGCTATAACGTATACCATAAGCCTAAAAATGGCGGCACTGCATTGTCGAGTGGAAGATAATTCGCCGTGAATCTAATATATGTAGGTGCTAAATATGTTGTCCGGACGACACGCCACAGCATTAACATATGCAAATAGTTTTAATAAAGGGCTATTAACCCTTCATAATTTTGAATTCTAAAATATAAACGTGCTAAACAAATGACCAAACCTTGTCGTGTGTACCATACGGACAATGGTTTTCCACATTCTCTGATTATCGCAGTTTTCCGGCCAACCCGACACACCTGAAACTTTGCTCACCTGTTCAACAAACTGAGGTTGAGCCAAAGTTTCGGGCACACAGGGCCAACAGATTTCGTAGGAGCCGAACTACAATTATTGTCATGTTTAGAAATGATAACATGTTTAAATTCTTTCAACCTGAAAAATATTTAAAGAAGTTCAATAAAAGTCAAAATCTGTAGTAGAATGATGAGCTATATAAATGATTTATTATATAACCTGAAAGGCTTAATGATTTAGAAGCATGGACATTTTAGAATATAACCTAATACATAATAATATATAATAGAAGACTGTAACATTAAACAGAAAGAACATAAGAACAAAATACCTGAGGTCGAAAATACTCCCTTTTCTTTGAATCTTTTAAAACGTAAATTCTAATTTATATTCACCTTATTCGGTTTCCTAAAAAATGTTTCAGACGAAGAAGTATTAGATTAAATATTCTATTCCTGTGCCATCAGTTTTTTGGCGTTTCTAAAACTTTCTTTAAAAACTTACCTAATTTGCTTCAGTGTTCTATCTACTTTTAGACTAGTTCTCTCCTCACTTTGTCAAGTTCTAAACTATTTTCTTTGATTACCTGTAAAGAAAATGTGAATCACATTTATGTAGGATGTGTTTTAAAACGAAATAAAAGAAGATGAAAATCAAATAATTATCCATCACATAACATCTTAGAATCATAGTTTCGTATTTTTTATGCTTGATTAGATATTTCCCAATAAAGTCAAACAAAGCGAAGAGTACTAACGTACGATAATATCACATAATTATTACAGTTACTGATGATAACTCATATTAAAATTGCGCGTAAATATGTTAAGAGTAAACTTTTTACAAGCTGTCAAATAAATAAATAAATAAAGAATAGGGATATAAACTTTAGTCACACCATTTCGTGTTGTTTGGAAATACTAGTGGAAGAAAAATATTTTATGAATAAAAAAAAATTATGGAAGAACAACAACCTTCAAAGCTGTACCGCAAAACAGTTTGAAAGGTATAGCAGAAGGTGTAGCAGTTTCACCGAAACTGTGTTTGGATTACAGAGGCTACGAATTCCTAAAAATGAAACCAGGAGGAACAGAGAAGCATTTGGTACGATATAGAAATAACATTATGCAGTGTTACAAATTATAGAAGTTTTGCTGTTGACCTGACCTGAGAAGTTGCTCCCCCCCAGTGGCACAGCGGTATGTCTGTGGATTTACAACATTAGAAACCGGGTTTCGATACCCGTGGTGGGCAAAGCACAGATAGTCCATTGTGTAGCTTTGTGTTTAACTTCAAAGAAAACAAAAACCCTAGAAGTAAACATTGGCCCGAAGTGAGTTCGATCTGATAAAACTAAGGTTTTGGTTTTGTTTTCCATTTTGTTGAAAACGTTTTGAAAAGTTATTTTTCAAGAGTTTTCATTTAATAAAGCGGTTTCACTTTGAGGAACAGACTAAAACACGTGCATAAGTCAGCATAATTTTTGCACACTTTTTAATACTACAGTATAGGTGACTTTAACCACACCTATATGCACGAATAAAATATTTTTGAGTAGGTAAACTTACGCAACAATTCCGTGCCTAACTACTTCACGAATAAACATTTAAACAGTTTAAGCCTTCAAAGCTACCTGTTACCTGCGTAAACAAGCTCACGTGGACTTCGCTCTTCTTACGACATCAGCACAATGTTTCTGGCTAACAAGAAGGATTCGTGATACGTGAAAACTAGCTGAGAAATAGTTAATAAAGAAACCAGGTGGAAGTTGGGTAAGCGTGAAATTTGTCATTTATCTGTATTCTCAGTAAAAGGCGTGACTGCTTCCTCTTGAGAGACCCTTTCTACTTGGGCGGTCTCTCTGTGTGTAATTTTATGCAACCCGGTATTCACATGCAAATGAAACAATCCATTTGACAAAAAGGATCAAGACCCACGAAGAAAAAAAAAAATATTAGCTAAATTTCATATTTCAATAACGCCTAAAGAAGTCCTGCCGCTAGGTGACTCTTGTTAATTAATATAATTATGCATTACACGTCGAAAGAATAACAGTAGTTATCCTGCGTCATTGATAAAAAGTAGTACAGATAATCTATTTTACCACCTACGTTGAAACATAATACAAAATAAATTTGTTTATGTATCGTTTCAAATTGTTTGCAAATGAAATTGATTGACCAAGTCGGGACACGTGGAATCAGTCATAAGAGTGTGTAAACCTAATTATAATCTTATGAATAGATTTTCTGCTTTGTTTAACAAGAATGTCCAAAAGCAATCCAACATTCGGTATATAAGTAATGATGAGGTTACGTGTGCAAAATGGAGGACTGAAAGGTAATACAAAAAAAAAGGATGGTTCAGAAGAATATTAAATTCTGTAGGGACACGCTACACGAAAAGAAGTAATTATGAAACATAAGAGCAACGTTTATTTCGGTGTGAAAGGCGTAGAGATATCTAGGATGTGATAGAATGGAAAGGAATAAAATCTAAGTTAAGAAGTAGTAATGGACGCTGAGAACGTGGACGTTACTTTTTGGAAAATAAAATTGCATTTCTGTGTTTGAAATGTATAGGTCAAGATTCCAAGTGTCGTGGAATAACACCTAAAATATGTTCTAAAAAAAGAGAAAGATACAATAAGCAAATCGTTGTTTGGAATGTTTAGAATACTAAACATTTGTTCTTCATTTCACTTTAGTTAAGTGTATTTATATTTTATAATATGCTCCATTCTTTTATTAATGTAGAATGAATGCTGGTTGTAGAATGGCGAAATAGTTTAAGTTATTGAAGAGTTGTGATACAACGCCGGAAAAAGATCTCTACAAATGGAATTCTGAATGAACAGAACAGTATGAAAACTCAGTTGCTAAAAACCCAAAACATGAAAACGATTTAGCTTTGTTGTATAGTTAGATGAATCAATACTGATGATAGAAAGACCACTTTTGAATATGTTACCTCATTTATTGTTAATGGTTCTTTCCAAGACCCTTCAAATGTTTACAATACACGAATAATATTACAGACCCCTCTGAGGAAGAACATTTTCTTTTAAGATTACACACAGTTATTATAGTAGTGTTAAAATCATACACACTTAAAAAAAGTGTAAAAATCACACATTCAGGGATTTGAAGTATAGAAACGGAAGAACACTTAAAAAGAAAAAGAGTACATTTTTTAATACATTTTTTGGCTTACGCTCTTAGGGGTGTAAATTGTCACCATTAACCACCAACAAGACTTGTCAATGTATTTGTGTTTAACTTGTCACCATTAACCACCAACAAGACTTGTCAATGTACTTGTGTTTAACTTGTCACCATGTAACCAACAAGACTTGTCAATGTATTTGTATGAATATTGTCACCATGTAAACAACAAGACTTGTCAATGTATTTGTGTGTATTGTCACCATGTAACCAACAAGACTTGTCAATGTATTTGTGTGTAAATTGTCACCATGTAACCAACAAGACTTGTCAATGTATTTGTGTGTAAATTGTCACCATGTAACCAACAAGACTTGTCAATGTATTTGTTAACATTTTTTTTCCTGAAAACGTGAATTTCACTAAAGAAAATAAATTAACAAATAAATAAATAACCTAGTTAGTCTGCTGAATAATAATTGATAACTAATTTTGATGGCATTTCACGTGTTATTCAAACACCTAAATAATGTTTGGTTGTCAGTGGTAAGTACTAAACGTCAGAAAGGCGTCAATTCACACCCTAATCACAACGTTTGTTTCTTGTATATATTGGTTGAAGTTTGAGATCGTTTTTGTTTGTTTGTCTATATGAATATATATAAAGAGTTTCAATTACAGAATAGCTTATATAGATTCGATATAAATACATAAGGTGTCTATATAGTTTCGACATAGATACATAAGGTGTCTATATAGATTCGATATAAATACATAAGGTGTCTATATAGTTTCGACATACATACATAAGGTGTCTATATAGTTTCGACATAGATACATAAGGTGTCTATATAGTTTCGACAGAGATACGTAATGTGTATATATAGTTTCGACATAGATACATACGTAAAGAAGAATGCGTGAATGTAAATGTAGAAATTGAACAGTTCCAAATTATCGGAAAGGCTGAAAATGAGCAGTGGCTAAGATTAAAAGAAACGTCAACCATAAAGAAATTAGCACCTGAACTAAATACATAAGGTGTCTATATAGTTTCAACATAAATACATAAGGTGTCTATATAGTTTCAACATAAATACATATGGTGACTATATAGTTTCCACATAGATGCATGAGGTGACTATATAGATTCGACATAGATACATAAAACGTGTATATAATTTCGACATATATACATAAGGTGTCTATATAGTTTCGACATAGATACATAATGTGTGTATATATAGTTTCGACAGAGATACGTAATGTGTATATATAGTTTCGACATACATACATAATGTGTATATATGGTTTCGACATAGAAACGTAATGTGTATATATAGTTTCGACATAGATACATAATGTGTATATATAGTTTCGACAGAGATACGTAATGTGTATATATAGTTTAGACATAGATACATAAGGTGTCTATATAGTTTCGACATAGATACATACGTAAAGAAGAATGCGTGAATGTAAATGTAGAAATTAAACAGTTCTAAATTATCGGAAAGACTGAAAATGAGCAGTGGCTAAGATTAAAAGAAACGTCAACCATAAAGAAATTAGCACCTGAACTAAATACGTAAGGTGTCTATATAGTTTCAACATAAATACATAAGGTGTCTATATAGTTTTAAACATAAATACATAAGGTGTCTATATAGTTTTGACATAGATGCATATGGTGACTATATAGATTCGACATAGATACATAAGGTGTCTATATAGTTTCGACATAGATACATAAGACGTGTCTATCGTTTCAACATATATACATAAGGTTTTTGAGTTTGTACATATAAACATAAGGGACTATCGCTTTAAATTTCTAGATAATTTTGGTGTTTGCAGATAATCGAATTGTGACAACGTTCTTCTAAAACTGGAGATTATACTTTAAATATATTACATAGATACATCAAATATTTATATGTGGATTTACGTTTTATAATACGAAAAAATAGAGTAAACTATTGTCCTCATATTAAAAAATAAGTTGTATATTTAGAAATATTCAGAATTCTTTTTAAAGTAATATAAATTGTGCATACGTTTAAGGTAATCAGAATTTTTAAAGCTATATAATGTATTATTATTTTTTAATACACAAGCGTTGTAGAGTATCTTTCATTCAGTTGAATTGTTGGTTCTTTCACGTGTGTTTGTCATTTATAATAGAAATATAGTAAACCGAGTATTGCAGTGAAAACATAACCCCCCCCCTTTCCTCTCTGTAAGCCTAAAACAACATAACGGCAAGTTATCAAACATCGTCAACGAAGAAAATTTTGAATTAAAGATAAAGCTTTATCGTTTTAAGACCTTAATAATTACTGTATACAAAACTTTGTCAGAATTAATAAAAAGAGCAACAAAGAACCTTTGTAATAACGGCGACTGTTCAGTTTCGAAGACGACCGGATTTAAACTATGGACTTGCTGTCCAAACACGTAAGGCTTAGCGTAATCGTTGATACCAGGCACTCTCGCGTTCAGTAAAAAAATCTTGTACTGACAAACCACAATACGGCTGAGCACGATATAAGGCTTTATTTCAAAGTTTTATCGTTCATTTTAGTAATCATCAAAGAGTTAAATCAATGTGAAATTAAAACAGACGCCAATTTTATACCATTTATATTACCCACCCAAACGATACGTCGGCAACTATGGTGACGATGATTACTTTATCATTATTATTATCTTTTAATAAACGTAAGATCCAATGAAACTTCTGAATTCACTAATGAAGAACAATACAAGCATAATCGTCGGCAGTCTTGTATATTCTCTATATTTGCTATTTCCATGGCTACATAGAATGGTGTTGTATTGGAGATTAACATACAAATAGCAAGTACAAGTAACGCTACTAGAGTGAATACACGCATAGATGTATAGTTTTTCAAAATATTATTCAACGTCTTAATGCTCGTTCAAAAAGGTTTACAGTGGTAAACTAAAAGGACTAAGTTTATTAATTTCAGAATGAGAAAAAATAAATATCTCTTTGTCGCGGTATATTTGTCAACGTGTTTTGTTAAAACTGGATAAATTAAGGATTATTAAATTTAGTGAAACGAATACATTAAAATAAACAAACAAAAATAACAGCATGAAAGTGAACGGGATGTGTAACGATGTAAACCAATAAATTGTGTATTCAAGTTGGAAACTGGGTTTCGATACCCGTGCTGGGCAGAGCACAGATAGCCCACTGTGTAGCTTTGTGGATAACTACAAACAAACAAACCTTCTAAAGGCACCACAATGAAAGGTTGGTCAGTATATGAATTATAATGTTTACTGACCTATACATGATTATGATCATGATTTTATATAAGAAAAGTTATAAAAACAGTTTGTTCGTATGAAATGCCAAGTAAAATTTGCTTTTGTAGTGTCAGATCTGTCTCTTAGCAACCCGTGCTACAGACGTGCGTAGTGTTTTTTTTTACGGTTCGTTGCAACCTTGTAAAGTCTCAAGAAACTGTCGTGATTTCTCTGCAAAATGATTCACTCGCAGCTGTTAATATGCTAAAAAAATTGTGTTTGCTTTTGATGCTAGAATTTCATTACTGCACGAACTGTTTTATAGTTCATCTCTACAGAGAATAGCAATTAAACTGAAAACCACAAATTGTTAATTAGATAATGGACAAATTTTTTTAATTTTTTTTTCTTCAACTTCAACTAGATCTAGCTATTTCAAATTTGAGTCTAATTATTGTACAAAACTAAAACTTCTAACCAATGCTAATCAAACATAAAGCAACTGAAAATAGATATTGAACTTTAACGGCATTTTTTGTGCACGAGGACTAAATGGCCAGGTCAGAGACTATCACGGCCTAGGTATAGATAGCAGCCTCTAATTTTGAGCTACCGACCACAGTAAAGGCCATTATCTAGCAGCGCCCGACGTCACAAGGGCTTTGTTTGGTTCTCTGAACCGAATAACGAAATTAATTGTCACTTCAAGCTATTTTTTAGAAATAAAACAGTAAACTTCATAATATAACAATACCACCATAATTATGTATCGTATGCACAATGTCTGGAATATGATACTTACAGTAGAAAAGTAAACATTTTTCAATACCAAAAGGGTGCTTTTAAGTACGTCTACTTGTATAATTAAATAGAAATATATTACTAAATAAAGAAAAATGATTATTTAATCCATCGCC